>NC_046609.1:651818-812267 GCF_011750605.1 Drosophila busckii | reverse complement strand
AAATATTTAGTGCGTTTTCATCGCACTTAGCGTCTTTTTGCGTTTTACACTAGTTATACACTCTCACTGCATAAAAACACGTCTGCATGCGACGACGCAAAAGATACGTTTGCTTAATAATTTGATTTCAATAATTTACAAATGCAAAAATTAAATCACAATTAAAGAAATAAGCTACAGCTCATATACAAAATAAGCATAAGGACTAACGTAGTTGCTGCTTGGCCACGTAACTTGAAACTTACGTGAGAAGAGCAAAAGTCTAGTTGACTTAGCCCTAGTAGCTTTAATTATCAACTTTAGTCACTTGTTTCAGATTGGCAATGAACCGCAATGTAAAGTGATATAGGATCTCCACCAGGCTGAGTATAGAGAAGCCCATGAAGAGACCAAAGATGGCACCGCAGTTGGCCACAAAGTCGGTTATGCCATAAATTTCAGAGCGCTTGGAGCTAGCATTTAATCCAGATCAAATTTGGCCTGAGAGATCACCGTGTTGCAAACCAGCGAAGTGCAGGCGGGCATGCAATTGCAGACGGTATCGGTGCCATCGTAGCAATAGATCTTGTCGGCGTAAAGTTGGCCAGGCTCTTCCGCTGACAGTTGAACTCGGTGTACACCTTGAAGAAGCGCAGCGAGCGCTCATGACTGAGAAAGCATTGACGCCGTTGCGGATGTTGGGCTTGACAGCTATGAGCACCTCTCTGCCCATGGGTATGCGCAAAAACTTATTTGACACGGAGGGAACATCATCCAGCGCATGTAGTATAACCTTAAAGCCCTGCACGGGGCCACGACAGGCATAGTCCACCTCCTGCTTAAAGCTCTGCAGCGCCATAAAGATTCCCGAACATGCGCCAGCGCTAAGCACGCGCGCCGGCTATGCTGGCCGCATAGCCCGTCTCCAGTGACCAGCTCGAGGCTGTGACATTCTCATCGCTACTGGTGTAGTGCTGATAGGTGTCTTCGCGATATATTTCCGTGGGACGCAGTCCGTTGAACGTATAGCAGATGCCCTCCTTGGTTAAGTGGTCTGCCGAAAGTACTTGTCGCACTCATTAAAGCGACTCAGCCATCGGCAGTAGAAGAAGTAACGCTCTAACGGCAGCAACATGCGCTCCAGCACAATATAATACATAGTAGCTCGTCGTAAGCATTGCTTTCTTTGGACTTAATACTGTCCTCCACCAGTTCAGCTTGGATAGCTCCAATTGCCAATTGGCAACATCAACACGCAGCTGCAGGCGTATCTTATCATCATCCGTCATGGCAGGACTAGCCTGCGCCGTCGTCACACCGCTCTTCAAGTTGCGCAGGCGTCGCATAGACTCTTCAGTCTTCTGCACAGAAGTAAGCACATCGCTTACTACATTATAATAGCTGCAAGAATAAAAAGAAAAAGTTATTTAAACGTACAAAAAAAAAGTTTTGAGTGGTTTTTGTATTTGATCCATGTAACTAGAACAGCGCGTGGGCACCTCACGATTCGTCTTGCGTGGCAAATCATTAACTTGCCGCACATTATCCATGCCACATTCACTAATCACCAGCTCTTTCAGTGTCTGCTGTATATAACTGATTGCTACCAGCTATGTTCTGCATCAAAAATATATTAATATGCTTTTAATCTAGTTCTTGCTTTAACTTACCTGAAAGCAGATCTGAAAGTAAACTGGCAAATTCCAGCGAGCTTCAAAGCTTTTGGTTTGCTTTTGTTCCCGATAGCTGGCCACTACATGATCCCCGCTGCTTTTTAGCAGCTTCTCAATTTTGCCCTGAAAGTCACGTGTACATTTGTATTTTATGTAAAAGACCTCTGAGTTGCCAGGCGCAAAAAAATAATTCATATGCAGCTCCAGATGTTACTCCACATCTGCCCATTAGCTGTTGACGACAAAATTTAAACCAGACAGCTTGTCCGAGTAGAGCGTGAGCCGCAATAGATTCGTCATTTGTAGCGATATAAAATTGAGTATCATATTGTAAATGCCCGCCAGTCCTTGCGGTGAATTCTGCAACTGTTGCTCGCCAATAATTCCGTCCATATAAGGCGCCACCACATCATTTCGAAACGCCTGATCTGCTGCTGAGCAAGCATCCAATGTTATGTATATGTGTAAGCAGCGCTCTAAATGCTCACTAACTGAATTGCGCGCTTGCTCGAAAGCATAGTTATCGAAACGTCGCAGCTGGCGATGCACTTGATTTTCCAGTTGTTTTATTTGCTGCTGCTGCTCGATATCCAAGTATTTTTCGCCGTGCTTTTCATGAAATTTTAGCTGTATTAAATCTAGAGCTGCACGTTCTAAATCAACTGCTTTGGCGTGCTGCTCGCCACTTAGTTTCTGGTCAATCAACTACTGCAGCTTGCCAATTATTTCATAAACCTTCTTAAGGCTTTGCAAGTTGTGTTGAAATTCGCGCAGCTGTTGCTTTTCCTCAAGCTGGGCCTGCAGCTTTAGTACGTTTTCATCTATTAGACTATGCATGCCTTCGATATCACTACGAAATTGCTCCAGCGGACGCTGGATAGTTTCAATGGACTGATCCAGCCCAACCAAGTTAGCACTTAAATTAACAAAGTCAGCATAATCCTCGTTAGTCAAGTCAATAATATATAAAAGCTTTTGCTTCCCGACAGTTTTTTTCCCTTATTTTCTCTTTCGATACATTGTATATCGTCGACTACTCATAGTCGACATTAAATAACTATAACTAAATAAATAAATATAGCGCAAAGCATTATGAAATTTTAAAGTAAACTGTTTATTTTCTACTTTTCTATGTTTAAAGCTCGTAAAAGTTTCTTGAGGTTTTTATACATATAACGGCGTTGTTCTCTTGCCTGGCTGACAGATTTCTGTTTTCGCTTTTCTGTTCCAGATTACCTCCAAAATCTGATAGCTGCTTTTAGATCTCTTAGCAAGATCTGTTGCTGCTCGTCTTACGATTGGATATATATATCTTTTATAGATAATACAGAAAATATATGCGGCGTCCCCTCCTGCACAATTGGATATATCCACTCAAAGTGTACCGGCTCCCAAATAACTGCTTTTGCTCTGTTTGCAAGCGGGAAGTAAAATCAAGGCAATGATTTAATTGCCATCATAAGCGATGCTCTCCGTTCCAATATTTCCGCAGGAATGCTTTTTGGAAATAACACCCACTGGAGCGGCGGAAGCATCTCAAAGTCTGACGCACTTCACCCACTAAAGAGCAAGGCAATTTATGTGTTTAAAGTTTTGGTTACCTGTAGTTTAGATAAACCTTGAGCGGTACATACATAGTAGTGAGAGCAAACAACACATGTTTAAGCCCAGCTAAGTCCGTTTGCCAACTACAACAATGTCAGTAACTTTCACAACATAAAATCAGTCTGCTTGAGTTAAGCCAACATAAAAATATTTATTGCACTATAAAATATCACATTTTTATATTCCAAATCCAAATTTATTTGTATTCTCTATTTAATTTAATCTTGAGCACAAAACAATGTTGTATTTAAGCACAAAACAATGTTGTATTTAAGCACAAAACAATGTTGTATTTAAGCACAACAAAACAAAAAATATTATTAATGACACTCTGATAGTTATGTTAAAATTCCCCTGGTTGCTCTGTTAAATTTCTCAAATATTTGTTATTCTTATTATTCATTGGAAACACGAATTGCATCAAAGAGTAGGTAATGTAATGTAATGTTAATGTATTGCAGTATGTATGGTCGTCACTTTTGTACAGTAAGCTGCGAAGATGTTAACAGGATCGATTATATATGTACTTCTTAGGTAGGGGTATCATTCTGATTGATTATTTCTTTTTACATTTACTATTACTAACAGATAAGCAAAATATCAGTTTAATCGATTTCATGAAAATTGACTAGTTTTTATACACTTTGACATTTTTGTAAAAAATGGAAAAAGGGTATTATGAGGTTGCTCAAAGTATGTAACAGGGAGAAGGAGGCGTGGCATACCCCATAAAAGTATATATATTCTTGATCAGCCTCGAGCGAGCCTGAGTCGATATATAGCCATTCCGTCTGGTCCGTCCGTCCGTCTGCCGTCTGTCCGTCTGTATGAGTGCGTGTTTTTCACAGCCACTATAAGAGCTAGAGCAACCAAATTTTCGGTATGTAGGTGCTCCTATATCCAGGACACTACGCTTTTTATTTTTTTTTTTTATTTCCCTCCCCCCTCCCCGCAAATCGAAAAAAAACGTTATAAGTACAGTACAAAAATCTTTAAAAATCTGAAATAAGTCACAAAATTGCCTAGTCATGTTTCGATTGTTAAAATTTCAAAACGATCGGATAAATAACTTAGGAATTATTTACATTTTCAATTTTCAAATATAGACAGCGGGTGCACGTGCTGACGCCGCCTTACAAACGTCGCTGGTCCGACGCGCGCGGCGTCGCTTGTTGACGCTAACAGCGAAAACGAGCTGTGACGCGTTAGCTGTTTTGTGGGTATGTGTTGTTTGTGAGTGCATGCGTGTGTTTGTTTCCACTTGTTTTTTATAGAATGTATTTAAATGTTGGTGGCGCCCAACTTTAACCTGTCCACTTGTTTTAAATTGGTATACAGTGGCTCCATCGCATAATCGAACAAGCTCTTGTGGTATGTTTCGGTGTGTAAAATTAATAAAAAAAATGGACTATGGATGCATTTTTTTTTTGCAAGTATTTATATTTTAAGTATTACAAAAAAAATTAAACATTTATTTCGAATTATTGAAATATGGAACAAAACCAAAAATAAGCCAAACTTCGTGGCTCAACGCATAATCGGACAGCACATGTCCGGATCAAAAAAATGTAAAAAACAAAGAAATTAATACTTTGTGAAGAAATTAATACAATACAAATATTCCTTTGCTTGTCAAAAATACTAGTAATCGTTTTGGCACTGATTTTACCAAGATTTGGAACACTTCCGACTGGATTGAGTCCTATGTGTTATATTTGTCCCTGTACACTCTCCTGTCAACATTTTTCCCAGCGATGTTCCAAAACATCGAGGTCCAGCCTCTGGGAAAGCGCTTGACTAAGTCTTGGACAGTTGCGGGTTAACCAGAGCCTTGCGACGCCTGAAATATGCCTGATGTCGCTATCTTGGTAAGACGCAAGGTTGCTGCGACCCCCAATTTCTTGGATTTTGCTTAACATACTGCTTTAAAATGTCAAGGTAAACAATTTATGATATGTATGAGATTTACGGAAGAGTAGCCGGTAACGAACCCTCTATAGGCCCTATGAATAAAAAATGTAGAGTGTAATTTGCAAAAAAATACTTGCTGAAAGCACCAGATTTTTGGAATGATATAATTTAATAGAATATAAACTCAATTTTTTTTAACACTTGGCAATACTTTAAGTTTATATTCATTGCCTAGACGCAATAGCAACTGTATGTAGATTTTATGAAGAAATTTATTTCATTACAGTTTAAATTTCTTTAGAGTTTTCATATTGATCCAGTACTTCTGGACAAAATTGATAAGCTTTCTATAGAGTAATTAAAATTTTCAGAGTTTTATAAAAAACCGTAACAAAACCGTTAAGTTTTCTGTTATTGTGAAATATTATATGGCATTAAATAAATGTATGAAACATCGATTTTTTAAATCTCTAATGCTAACCCTTGAAGTGAGTGAATAATACAGACAACTCTTCAAAAGTAACGGGAAAACGAGAAAAAACTAGCATCTTTTGCTAAAATATATGTTACAATATCGATAACTATTAAAATAATATTATTGATAAAGTTTTATTTACCTTGACTTGTAAAGTTGCTGAGAAACACGCACTCATACAGACGGACATGGCTATATCTCAGCTTTGTCTTGCTGATCAAGATATATATACATACTTTATGGGGTCTGGCCACGCCTCCTTCTCCCTGTTACATACATTTGCATATCTTCATAAAATACACTTTTCCATTTTTTTACAAAAATGTCAAAGTGTATAAAAAGGGTGTGTGATGAATACATTGAAAGGCATGTTGTAGCTTACTCTGAAGTACCGTCGGATCGCTTTAAAAGTGTCTAAAATATTACAATATATTAGCATTTATTATAAGATATATAACAATATATGTAGCTGTTTTAAGCTGAATATGTATGTGAATATACATATAAATGAGAAAAAGTTGTTCTTTAACTTCTGAAAAATTTGGTAAATTGTTAAGGTGCCTTCAGACGACCGCCCAAAATCGACGCTCTTTGCGTCGCTTAAATGTGATGGAAATAGAGCCCGTTCTATCTGCGCGGCTTTTTTCCATCACTCACTCGAGACATTAACATGCGAACGTAAAAATTTACATATTGAATAGTTTTTAGGGCATTCTTGCTAAAATTAAAACAGGTGCAAATTCGAATTCAGTATCGTAGAATTGCGTTGTCTGAGCAGGTATCTATGAGCATAAAAACCTTGATATTTTGGGAAAATAGACTATGTATTTAAAAAATTTCATAACTATTTTTTATTTATTATCTAAGGCTTATTGAGTAAAAGAAATTTGTCACTGTCTGATATTTTCATATTAGTATATATATGTATAGTCATTTTTCGAATTCTGGGGTAGAATGTAAAGATGGTTAGACGAATATGTAGCTAAAGAACTCATTCATCATCTCTGAAATATTTATGGTTTCATAGTAATTAATTAAACAAGCGGCTATCCTATGAAAGAACGTTTTCATATAAGACTACGTTTATATTACCTTGAAATTTAGAAAATCTTTATGTCGGGATACGGGATGTGATAGTTTTTTTTTTTCGAACCGACCAGAATAATGTTGGTTTACTGATATTAATAATTTTCTAGATCATTTGATTTTTCATATTGCATTTATTTATTAAGTGTCTACTATGTAATTGTGAGGTCTGTGATTTTCCTGTGCATTTTAAACACATTTGCTTGTGTACGCACACATAGAAGACGCTCAAAAATTAGATATATTTTAATAATCATTAAAAATTACAAAAATTACAATCAGTATTAGCAAAGCATTACACGAATTGAATAGCTATTCAAACAAATCTTTAAGAATGCGCAAAGAATATCCAAAATCCTCCAGGTTTCGTTATTTTTAATGGGAACAACGAAATGCATATAGGCACTCTGGGATAAAACAGTATCTAATTTACGAGCGTCTACCTTAATATGTAAATAGGTATGCATGTTAGTACATTTACATACTTACTTAAGTATCTAACTTTAAATTGACTAGCATGCAATGAATCTATATATCAATATTGCCCTCTGAGCACCTTCTTCAAGCGCATATGAGTAATAATAAATCTAATTTAAACATATTGGAATGATATATGTACATATTTAACATATTTACATACATATGCATGTTTAAACATTAAGTATAACTCTGCATGTATGTTTGTATATATTTAGCTCATCCCGTTATTTGCTTCTAATTTAAAAAATATATACCTCATATTTAATAAAACTAAAATGAGTTTTCACAATACTGGATGTGCATACGTCTTTCTAAATATGTATGTATATATGTATGTATGTATTTTTGTTTGTACATACTCAATCAAATATATGTGTATGTACTATGTAAAAGCCTTTTTTAATATGTACAATCATTATTGATTAAGCTTAGGTTATATGTTTGTATATGCATTCAACTATGCACAAACGCATTTTTATGTTTATTAAGTGCCATATGTGTAGCTTTAATTTTGTAAATTTGACTAGATATAATTACAATTCAGGCAATGTATTTTTTACTGTGAGATTTTCTCAATTTAATTACATAAGTAATGTACATATGTATATGAGCCCGTATTAATAAAATAGTAGAATCATGAAACAGAGCATTGCATCAATATAATTTTTTTTTGTAATATTACAATTAAGAAATGTGATATATTAATGGGAAACTTAACAACTAATTGTTTTTTGTATACCCTTTTAACAATAATATCAAAGTCTAATGCGATTTTAATGTGTTTCAATTACTATTATATGCGTTTAATTTGTTCAAAAGAAGCGCGAATACATTTTAAAATTTATGTACAGGAAAATCTTTAGAGAAGACTTTAGGTTTTACTAAAAAATAATAGCATTAAAAAACGTTTCAATGGAATGGTGCACGAAATAAATGAAAAGCATAAAAATTATTACACATATATAATATAGATTTTTAATAAATAATAATCACCACAGTTTTGACTAGCTTGGTTTCAGGATGTACCTAACTACGTTTATATGCACGAAAGGGCTCAGTAATCATATTGAGTAATCAAGTATATGTATATGTATATACATTAGCGTAAATATAAATCAACCAATTTTTTATTAAAACAAAGATACTTGCAAAAAATTATATTTGCTTCTGTCAAGAAGTATTTTATCATATTATTTATAAGGCTAATATTATCCTACGTCACATTTTCGCTTGGAATTGAGACGTGCATATAAACAAGACGTGAACGTATGAGAACAAACTCAATAAAAAAATATAAGCTTCATTAACAACAATAACAATAAAAAGAAATAATAACACTTAAGCCAACCTCAAATATTTGCTTTTTAAATAATTAATGATTCTTGTGACAGTAAAGTATACAAAATGAATGCACATGTTTCCCTTTAATTTATCTAGTACATATAGTCCTACTTAGTGAACCATCGATTCGTTCAGCTTAAGGACTTGATCTTTAAAAAAACTTGAGCCGAACCGAACGTCATCAAAATTTCCAGTTTTGTCGCTACTATTGCTATTGGTGTTATAAAGATGAAGACTACCAGTTTCTTCATTTGATACCAGTGGACTACTCGCATAATCAATGCACTCAACAGCATCAATACTTATTCCTGTATGTTGCATTCTTGGTGGCCAACCTGAATGAATGTCACTCGTTTCTAAAATTAACTTAATTTTATCATCATAATTGTCTCTATTTTGGTGTGTCTGTAATAGTGCACTAGCCTCAGCCTTCATTTTGTAGAGTGTACACCTGCTTTCATTTCTATGAATTACAGTTTTCAGAATATCGCATTCCTTTTGACATCTTACTGTCCTTTGATATCGAGTGTTGTGAATATCAATCGATTTTGAAGTCATGGTATGCGTATGGGTGTCGTAAGCAGTGCGGGTTGAATTGTCATTATTGTTGGTGCAAGAAAAGCTGAACTTTTTAAAGTTTGATATATGATCGGCTTTTATATTTGTTCGTTGTCGTCACAACATGTCATCTCGTTCATTGTCATCCATCAGGAAATCGTGATGCTCCAATTCTAAATCCATTTCGCCGTCATCATCGAAATGACCAAGTGGAGAGATGCCGGATGTCTGATACCTGATACAGTAATTTTAACTAATTCATTAAGTCACCAATTTTCATTGACATTTTTTATTGAATACTTGCCTTTCTGGGCTGCTATATTGACCATGTGCTGCATTGGTGCCCTCGCTCTGACTGTCTCTATCTCTTTCTATTTCCATTTCCTCTTGGTCGTTATCATGATCGTGCTCCTGCTCCTGTTGTTGATTTTGACAACTATTTGGATGATGAATTATCTTTGTATCATCATCGCGCCACTTATCCATGGACCGTCGACGTGCGTTCATAAAGAAGTTTCCGACTGTTGTGGGCTCTAGTCCCAATTGGCGTGCAATAGTTACTTGCATTTCCTTCGAGGGCCTCTTTGTTTCCTAATAAAATTTTCCCAATAAAATCTGTATTTACTTTTTGCTATACTTTTTACTATAAATAATATAAGCACACCTTAAAAATCGCTTGTAATGTGCGACGTTGAAGGTCTGTAAAGACAAGTCGAGGTTTTTTTGGCTGCGGCATTTGCTCTATGTGCGGCTCATCCTTACGACGGCAATTTAATCCGGAATTTGACGATCCCAATACAACTGCAGAATAAGACAACACCATAGTAGTCTTCACAGCATTTTTGAGGAGTATTTGTAATTTGATATTTTACTCACCATTTCCAGCAGAATTTGACCCATGATCTCCAGCTGTAACTGAAAGTGTTGCTGTGGACGCTCTCGCTGCTGAGAACGTTGTCGATCCAACTGAGGATAATTGTCCAGCATCATTTCCAGCAGTGGTACCGGAATCGGGACTGGCTATTGTCCCGCTACTACCTCCTGTTATAATTGCAGCTCCAGAAACAGGTCCATTAGATGGACGTTGCGGGATCTGTGCAGCAGCCATACGCAATGCGGACATGCGTTGAAATTCTGGTTCTTGCAGCCACTTAAACATACGTCGAAATGTTTCCCGCCCGGATTTGAGTTTGGACCAGGGCTTTGGATTTCGTAGTAGATCTGAAAGCGTTCCCTGTGAGCGGCAGAGGACTCTCTGTGCAAATATTGCCTGTGGTATGCTATATCGTTTTAATTCTGCTGAAATACGTTGTGCTAGCTCCTTGGTGTTAATTTCTTCCATGTCACTGGGACCGCCACTAGTGCGAGTGTTGGATACATTTGAGCCCACGTTATCTATTGTTACCTTTATTGGAATTTTCTGCTCCTGATTTGGATCGCCAATAAATTCATTATGCGAATGATGATGTTGGTGCATCTGGGCTTGCAACTCTTGCTGATTTATGTTGCACACATTCAGATTGTTATTGCTTTGTATATTATTAGACTGATTTCCGTCTTGATGAGATTTGAGACTTGTCTGTAATATTTGTTGTCGTTGAGCAACATTATTATTGCTGAGGGGCTGACTTGTATTGAGTGCAACGACGACCGGCAGATCAACCGCCAGATTTCCAACAGTGCCATTACTCATATGAGGTAAAGAAGCAACTGGCGAGTGAAGTGACATAGACACCACAGAGCCAGCGGAAACTGATGGTGACCTTAATACTGGACTATGTTGCAGACGTAAATCGTAATCACTTACACCAACCGCATCAGTAATGACATTTGTTGGCGGCGAGAGACATATTACTTGTTTATGTACTGAAACGGGCACAAGCTGTTCATGATGACCTTGTCCATGTCCATGCCCTTGATTTGCTTTATGTTCATTAAGATTTATATTCACATTTACATTAGCCTGAAGTTGAGGCGAGTGCATTTCAGATTGAGACTGAGGGGATATTGGGCCGCAACCGGTTGTCACTGCTACGGGAACTGGAGAAGATACCGAAGAACTATGAGTGTGTAGATCACATGAGCCGACTATGCCAACTGAAATGCCATGCGATGGTGATGAGCTAAAGTTATTGGGCGGTGAAGAAATCAGGGAAGGCAACTTGTCGAAGGATGAATATGGCGATTGCACTCCGCCTAGTCCACTAAGGCTCAGATTTCCTAGAGGTTCTTGATTGTGACTCTCTCCACCTATGGACAAAGGCAAGCCGCTAAATGATCCGCAGCCATTGCTTCGACCATCAGAGACAACTCTATTCCCACAATCGTTTATTCGGCTCGTGGTCGAAACGCTCCCTCTACTGGTACCTTCAGATGTGTTAGCAGTGCCAGAAATGTGACCCGTATAAGCGAACTTATCCGACATAGTTGATATAGGCGGAAGGGGCTGGATAGGAGTTAGTGTTGCATACGATGTTGGACTAAAGTCTGCGGGCGATATACGATCATTTACTGAGGTCAATGTCTGATAAGTGTCGTCCTCATCATCATCAGATCCCTGGGGATCATTAACTAGGAAGGAAAATACAAATTGATAATTTTTTCGGCCTATTTTGAAAAATATGTATATAAATTGATGGTAGTGCTAGTAGTGCTAGAAACACTCTTTGATATCCGGCTCAATAAGTTCACTTACCAAAGTCATCCGGATATTGATCGTACGGTCTTCCATAATCAATTACCATAACAACTGATCTAGCCTCTTCATTATCATGTATTTGACAGTCGTTAGCAGTTGTCGCAATAAGTGTTTGCATGCCACTTCGCAAACCATCAGTAGCGATTATGTTGCCATGCTTCACAAGCCTAATTTCCCTTGCTGACACTTCTTCACCGCTGTCAGAACCAGTATCACAATCTCTTCTGTCTTCACCGTTGCCGCCGTTACAATCCTGTTGTGATGGGTGGTCTTGCCTGGACGTTAAAAAGTCACTGGAATCCTCCATGAGCTGCTGATTGCTAAACGATTGCGGATCAATTATTGATTCCATCATTCCCCTCTGCGAGTCGACAAATGTGAAGCCCTATTAGCATTTAGAGGCACTTCCTGACCAACAGCTTTGACTAGAAATTGCAAAAATATAATATGTTTAATGGTAATGTTCTATATTAATATTATAAAATATTTTTTAGCAAAACGATTTAGATGGCCAAAAAGATATTTATATTTTGGTATAAATCTCCGCATAAATATTCTGCATTATCTACATATATACTATATGTATGTACATATGTATATTCACTATTTTGCCTCACTGGATTGTAATCTTTGCAGTTCATAGTAACTGTTAATAACGCCTTTTATTTTATAACATATTCTGTTTTGTTGTCGATAAACTTATTCGTTTTTGTTTTCTTTTTAACTTTGCTGTTGCCATCGACGCGAAAGTTTTGGGGTTGATTTTCAAAAATGAGAGACATGTATTACATTTGTATGTATGTATATAAAATTAAACGGTTGGTACGTATAATATGTTGGCTCCAAAAATTTGTATGTACACACATATATATACATATATATAATAATAATAATATATACATATATAATAATAATAATAATTTATGACGTTACGAAATAACTTTATAAGCTTGTGCTTTTTTTATGTGCTTTAGGAAAATGCACAATTTCTTCACTATACTTGATAACTAAAATAAATGTTAATTCATACATACAAGTATATATGAAAACTATCTACGAACTATCGATGGATATATAAACATACATACATACATATGTGTGTGGCTCGTATTTTTGTTTTTACCTTGCTAGTTATAGGAGATGTGGGGGTGTTATTTTTTTAGTATAGGGTTGGGTAGAATTTTTCACATTATTTGAATTTTATATTGCGTATATAAATATCCGTTCCTTAATAAGCTTTTAAAGTTTGATTAATTAAATAATTTTTTACTGGTCCGATTGCTCACTTCTTTTTTTCAGGTCTTCTATCTGTATACGCATTTGTATGTATGTGGTCGCTTAGCCATATCTAGGCTAAGAGTTTACACAAGTTGTTTTTAAATGTTGTCTTGGTTTTGGACCCTCGGAGGGCTTAAAAGATTCTTTCTCACGCGAATTTAGGGGCGAAGTAGCGTTTGTAATTATTTACACGACATTATACTAGTATCTCATACTGGATAAATCCAAAAATGTACAGAGGATATAGTGAAGTCCATAAGAGGTTTAGAAAAATTCTACACGCATGCACGGATATATACATATTCATAGATATGAATACATGTATGTTAGGTTAAAAAGCTTTATTATGTGACTATTAACCGAATTGCAAACGCTCACTTTGCGATAAGCTTTTCGGCCCTCTCGCAGAATATACTGAACTGAATCACACATATATATGTAAGTACGAACCGAGGCGAGTTGAAATACTATGAGTTGAGGACTGAGGTCCAAAGCAGCCAAGTCGAGCGTGTCATGCACCTCACATCACATTACCACCCCATTTTTTGTTTAACCCTGACAACTTCAACACCCTATGTTTGCAGTTCAGTGTTGCCATCTATACGCAAAATCCATATAAGCGTTCACAATTAATTTTCAACCCCCTGAATAAGGGAACAAATATACTAAATATACTGATTAGAGAACTTTTTAGTATGTTGTGTATGGGAGTTTGTTCTTGAACTTACTGTTTTTTCTTGGTTCGTTAAGAGAACGAGTTTTTCTGTTTATAAAATATAAAATATGCATACAGCGAAAACGAATTAATAAAAAATTTTATAAATTTAGTCTAGATATTAGTAAAATATTTATAAATATAGAAGTTAATCAAGTGAACAAGCAGCAATTGTATGCAATTTTAATATTATATAATTATATATATTATATATATTTATAACTAGTTACAGGACCCGAAATAATTTTGAAATTGAAATGTTAAATTTGGACAAAAATGTTAATGGAATGTTAAATGTTAAAAAAAGATATTTTGGACATAGGAAAAATAATAATATAAAACTTTAACATTACATGTGTCCAAACTTTAATTTTCACAGCAAATACGTGAACCATGTTATCATTTTACAGTGCTTAACATTAATGTTAGGTAATGCGAGTAAAATGACTACTATATGTTATTGAGCAGAGCTCCCAGAATATGCTCAACCAAAATTTCACAAGCTGTCTGCTCACTGAAATAATAGGAAAATATTGTACAGACTTGCTCACTCTCTGAACAGAACACTTCTAACTTGTTTCTCTCGTGTTTTCTGTTTTATGCTGATCGGTGAGAGAACACACGAAGCGCTCTTGCGACAACAGTTTGAATGGGATATTTTTGCTCGGCGCTCCTTCAACTGAGCCTCGGCAAGTGAGCAAAGACGATTTGCGTTCAAGCACAAAGTGTCTTTTCTGTTCTTGCTTCATTAGTGCTTTGTTGTTGCTTTATTTTATGATAGGCAAAGCGTGAAAGGGTGAGAGAGATAGAAATGGTCACACATACATACTGAAAAGACACTCTCACCGATTTAAAGTGTCTCGAGTGAGCGCGTACATATAGAGAGCGACAAGAAACTCTCACTGATTGAGCAAAGAGCACGCTGAGTAAAAAAAGGGTTGAAGTGTCTTTTTGATCCCGTTTTCAATTGTGTCTGCGAGCAACAGTTCTTTTTGGGACTATTTGCAAAAAGGGACCACTTCTTGTGAGCTCTGTTATAGAGTGATATTTGTAGGAAGGACAAACCATATGTTTTAAAGGATAAACTTATCTGTTTTAAACAATTTGGTTAAATTTTGTGAGAGCGCGGAGCTTAAAACTCAACAGCTAAGATTCAACAAATAGGACTAAGATTTAACATCAACACTCTATGTTTGCAGTTCTGTGCAGGCCCAGTATAATAGCTTCTTTTATTAATATGGCATCGCCAGTGCAGGCAAAGTATAAATATCTAACTTATTTTATTATTATGGTATCGCCAACACACCACAGAATGAACTAGAACTAAACATACGCATTTTATCAGGAAAAAATTATGGTAAATTGCTATTTTTAAGAACTTGTATGATAAACATTTTCAGACATAAGCGGTTTCGGACTTTTGAGATTATCATTGTAATCAAGTAGAACTTTATTTAATCTAAAAAATCAAATATTTTGCAACAGATACACATTTGTGTTCATTGGCTTCAAATTCAATTATCAGAGTAATTGTTGATTACATTTTTTTTTGTAAATAACATTTTACTTAATATATGTAATAAATTGTGCTAGTAGCTTGAAAGTTCGTATGTACTCGTTTTTTTGTATATGTACATATAGTACATACATATATATTTTGTTTAATTTTTTCATTAATTTTTTATTTGATCTGCAACAGTTCAAATAATTGTTAACTCTGTGCAATTTTAAAACCTTTAAGATATATGTATGTGTGAACTTAAGTTAATTTTTATGTCTCATTTTATACGCTTCTTTACATTTTTTACACTTTTATAATTGATAGGGATAATCAATTCATGTAATTGATTAATAATGTTAACAATATTGTTATTTGAGTACAGACTTTGAATTTTAACTCAAACTGAGGATGTTGCATTTTGGACACTGTCAATAGTCATACTAGAGGCACGCATGCTTAGTGAAGCCAACGACAAGTTGCTTCTATATACAGCTTTTGGAGATTCATTGGATGTCAGTAGCAGCGCTGAATCGTTGATTGTATGAACTAAAGTTGGGGCATTTGGCAAAAAAGTTTCAGTGCTTAATCCAATAAATTCAACATGTTCACCGTCTTCAACACCCACAAAATTTGCGAATCCAAGCTCAGCGTTGTCCTTGGTGGAAATATTCATTCGGGAATTTAACAACTTATTGCACGCTGGACATGATCGGGTAGGTGCACCCTTATCACGACGGCGCATAATTTCATGAGCACATCTGCAAAGTACAATATTCAAAAAGGACATATGTATGTATTCTTGAAATATAAATCCTTCATTACGTTTTTGACATTCTATTGACATAATAGAATGATATAATTATACACTTTGACATTTTTGTAAAAAATGGAAAAAGATATCATGAAGTTCTGCAAATGTATGTAACAGGGAGAAGGACGCATGGCAGACCCCAAGTATATATATTCTTGATCAGCTCGACGAGCTGAGTCGATATAGCTATTACGATTATTTTATTTTATTTAATTTCCTATATATTCCTATATATTACACATTGCCGTTTTTACTTACCTAGCATGAAGTATATGCGAACATGGTAGTGCTTCTAAGCTAGCCGGTTGCAACCCAAAAACTTCTCCACAGGCGCCACAGTTAAGGCCCAGAGCAGCATCAGTTTGACTAGCTAGACGGAGATGGGTGTTACATTGGTCTTCATCGCCTAATGCACGATATATTAAAGCCAAGCGACTTCGAATTTTTCGAACAAGCAGCTGTAGTTTAACAGATTTAATATCAATATGAATAACTATATTATATTTAAATTAATACATACTTTGGCTCCAATGGAGCTAGCCACTTCCAGTAGTCTAGTATTAAACTCTAATGGCCTGCAATTGCAAATTTTGCCCTGAAGACGTAAATTTTCTAAGCAGCGGGCAGCACCATCCATTGCTTCCATCTGAGCCATGCGATCACCCAACGTTGCCGAGGTCCCCATTGCCTGTTCATACTGACGGAAAGCCCTCTAGGCCATTGAAATTCTTGTATTAGCTTAAATTTTACAACAAAATATTTCAAATAACCCTACATCGATATCCATCTTTTTGCGGTATATATCGCCCATGATGCGAATGGACCGAGTATAGGTAGCCTGATCACCGGATATCAAAGAGAGTCGTGTAGCTTCCTGTATTTCGTAATGAGTTGTATTATATTACAAATAATTACATATTAGTTACTTACCAAGCAATAGTCATGAGCATCTCCAAGTTCGCCTTGTCTACGCAAGGAAGCAGCCATTCGTAGGAGTGCTGCACGATGATGACATGAGTTAAGATCACCAAGTTGAAGAGATCGAGATAGGTCGTAAGCTTTTGACGCATATGTGGCACTTTTATCACTGTCTTGAAGGCGGCCAAAGAGTTCGGATAGGGCCACATAAACCTGGAGCTCCAAGGAGGGGTCCCCAATTGTAGTGGCTATTTTATGGGCTCCTTGTAGACCTTCTAATGCTCTCGAAAAGCCGCCCATTTCCAAATACACTCTTGCTACTGTTAAGTGGACAAGACCACTCCGGGACTTGGTTCCTGACTCATTGTACAGCGAGTGACGGGCATATGCTAAAGCTCGTTCGAGCCCACCAAGACTGGCGTGCGCTCGACATAAGTTCAAGTATGTTTCTGCTCGCATATTCGGAGAATCTAGTTCCTCAGAAATACCTAATTGCTGATGCCCAAACTCAATCGCATCTCGATATTTTCCCCAATCCATGTGTGCCTGATATAAGTAGCCTAACAACCGAAAACAATCCTCTCCACGGCAGGTTGTTTTCAAAGCACTCTTCCAAGTGCGAACAGCTGCCGTTTGATTATGTTGCTCGTACAAGCGTAATCCACGTTCAATCTGTTAAAAAAAATTAAATTTTAATTAATTTTTCATTCGTAATGTGACCTTTTTTCGTTTCATTCAATCGTACAAGCACATCATTTTTGGACCCGTCAATTCTATATTATAATTTGATTAATTGGCTGTCGAATGGTCAAGAAATTAAAGCTAGATTTGCATGTAATACATGAAGAAAAAGTATATTAGCATAGTACGGAGATCGAATAAACTTAGAATATGGTTCAGTTCAGTTTACAAATTTATTGTATATTTATTGCTGAAAATAAAATCAAAAACTTAGCCTATGTCAAAAGTAAATAAATATTTGTCCTGTCCATAAAACGCATGCATATATGTATATACAGACCTTTCTCCTGGATATATATTGACGCAAACTTCGTTGGCAAGCCCAAAAGCAGCTAATTACTGTATTAGTCTGCGAGGAATGACTAAGTAGTCCGGTTCTAACCCACAACGAACGTGATCCATCATCTGCATCAGGCATTGAGCCATATCCGGCGATTCTCGAGAAGCATAAATCTTAAAAATTTAGTTAAATTTGTTTTTGTTGACCTACACTATATTAACTCAACAACCAACCGTTAGAGTTTTCAAGCATGTATCTAGATCCATCAGGCGAAGCTAATAAATGTGTGGCTGATAAATTATGACTTTGGGGTATGCTGATGACGTCATACATTAAAAAAATAATAGTTATGGTCTTAAAAGTTATCACAGCTCTTACCTAAGCAGGTCCTTCGAGGCGATACTCTCCCATGACATGACTTCGACTCTATCTATATATCAGGAAAAATAATTATTTTTATTAAATGATATTTAACTGATGCCAAACTATTATATAATTTATATTTATGTTCTCATTATTTATATTACGGGGAAAATATGAATTAAGGTATTCTAATAGAAAATGTCGAATGTTGGAACGTGGCTTTTGACTGTTGCACGAAATTAGTTTAGTGGTGCACAAGGACCTTGTTTGTTTCGTATACATAGTATGTACGCATACATATATACATATGTACATGCACATGCAATTTTGTCCTACAGAGCTGAAGTTTGCTTCTCCTTAGTACCTGAATAATTTACCTATTGGTTTTTATTAAAAATTATATATTTATTTTCCTTCAACCATTTGTCTTATGTGATTTCAACAGTTATCGTTTTTAGCTTGATGCTGACACTGCAAACTTGAGAAATAAAAACTTAACAAACGCACTGAGCGGGGGTTGCTTTCACTTTCTGCTTTTTGCACTGATTCTGTGATGCTGTTTGAGTGTGCTACAAACATATACACTTAAGAGAAAGTAAAGAATGTCCCGAACCAGCTTTTTCGTTTTGGGGATGCCAACTCCGTCAATAAAGTACAGTTTTGCTGTGAAGTGTGTGAACAAAATATACATACTTCACTCACAAAACATTAAGAATATGGAAAAGTCTTGAATTTTTACATACTATTACAATATATATCAACGGTAGATAAAATATAGTATGTCTCTCATAATAGAGTATATTAAAAATACCAAAAACGTGCAATTTACTTCCCACTTCAAATGCGCGCGAAAAATACTTTTTTTTGCTCCCTGTATTTAAGCTTTTATTATGCACGTGATACATATTCTCCCAATATTTTTTATTGTGACTTTTGAAGAGTCACCCCTGGTTTATACGAAAGTGTTGTGCTACTGTTATTGTGAATAAAATATAAGATATATTATTTTGATCTCGCTCGCATATGTATCTACAAACATATATGATTTGCAGTTTGGTTTACATGTATGTATGTATGTATGTATTCTTGACATAATTACCTACTGATTTCAAAAATGATTTAAAAATCATATTATTATTGGCCATCACAATCACTATCTGCCTCTACGCGTCCCTGTTCTGGACGAGGCTTCGGCGTCGTCCTCTTCTCCGCTTTCCGACAATCACTGCGTCAAACAGCTGCCGAGCTGGAGCATCTTCTTCCATACGGGCAGTGTGACCCAGGCCAGCGAAGTCTGAGAATTTTGACTCGACTGACTATGTCAGCATCCCTGAACAGCTCATACAGATCGTGATTCCATTTTGCGGAGAATCTTTCTCTTGAACACTCCAAGAGCAGCTGCATCGGATTTCGACACTATCCAGCACTCCTCACTGACATCATTCGTACTAGTTATAGCAGAGCCAAGGTAGATTAATTCCTTGCAGGACTCAAAGCTATAGCTGTCAGTCAGTTGAGACTTTTTATGTTATTTTATTGCCAAATCTAGCTTAACTCATTTAAGTTGAAAAACTTAACAAAAGATTTTTTTTTTTTTGTTATTTAATTAATAAGGTATACGGGGAAGTCGGTGAACCCCTTTATGGCCTTGGTATCTTTCAGCCCAGATGGGCGCGCCGGCTAGTCACGCGTTAACAATATACAATATACAATAAATAACAATTTTACAAATTACATAACATTCAGTCTTCATCTTCGAGTCCTCGGGGACAAAAATTATTTGCTCTAAATTTTAATTTTCTTCAATACCTCTATTAGTTGAATATGAAAATATAATATCGGCAGTTACCTATCATGCAGCCATTTTATTTATAGAACTTTTTCAAAGCATTTGTTTTCTTTTTCAAAGCATTTTATTCCCAGTAGTACTTTTTTACAAAAATTTAATTCTTCTATTAAAAATGTGATGAACAAAGACTGAACTAACAAATTAAACAGATTTTGTGTGAATTGCAGATTTTGTATTGCTCTGGCTCGTTTGTTCACTCTATCAGATTATTTAAATTATCTTTTGAAGCTTGCTTATTTTCCATTTGTTTGAAAGGATTCACTTATCATTACGTTTCACACAAATGCTTCTAAACGTTATAATCACACCTAATCTCTTTAGTTTATTAACATAGCTTTGTGAAGCATTTAGTACAGCATTTAATTCTGTTAGAAAAGCTATATTAGTTAATAAATTTCATATTATGGGATTTCTGTAAATATTTATTATGACTACATGATTACCTATCCAACATAACCCAATAGGTAGTTTTAAATTCATCTATTTTAATTTTTTCTCTGAATAGCCCCGGTGACACTAAGCACCACAAGTGATCAATGTGAGGCTGCCTCAAGGACTGCAGGCTCAACATAATCTAAGCTATATTTACATCTGGTGTTGCTCAGAGTAGTCTCTCCCTCTCTCTCTCTGATATGCACAAACTGCATTTCACTAAACTATGTACAGTCAAAAAATATATTTAAAGGTAATTTAACAAATAGTAACAATATGCAAGTCATTTTGTGATAACAAGTAAAATATGAGACAGAAACACTCAAATATATATATATAAATGAAATACATACACACATACATGCATACAATCTTGTAATTTTGCGTACCTACATACTAAATATTACATTATTAAGTGTGTATTTACATAAGTATGAACTTATATAATATTTTACTTTCGTACAGCATTTATTGAATGATACCGCTTCAAAGCTTTTATGTTCATCAATTTTAAATTTAATTTCGATTATTCGTTTGCTTGTGTCTTCAGACTTAAGACTCACACTGCTTCCATTTTAATTTACTCCCCTTCTTTACGACAGAGTCGTCGTGCAAGCTCTCAAGCATTCGTATTCAAGCACTTGGGGTCGATTTTGGGTCTGCTGCTGGAATTGTTGATGCTGCTTCTGACGATTGTGGTGGTGTTGGATACTTAGGGGAGTTAGTCCTGGAAAAAAAATGGTTGACTGGCCGGTCGGCTGGTTGTAAGGACGATACTCACTGTTTACAGATAAATATAATTCCCCGTTCGTTTCATATATATACAAATGTGTTATACACATACATTCGTAGATACAATTATATATGTAGATGCTTTAAATGGAACAAACAAAGAAAAACTAATCGGGAAAAGCGCTATTGGGAGGTTGTTGTTTTTACAAAATATTCATATATTTTCCAGTATGTGGGTGGTCTTGCTGCGGAAAAAAACATTCTCATAGATTTAAGAAAGTCAGTGGTACATATGTATAATAATACTATCAGAACATTTTTTATTATTGTCGGTTTTTAGGGAAATCTTATGTCCTTATTTATATATTTTATGTTTTACTTATTATGTGCTTATTTATTAGTATAATCTAAATTAAATTAAATTCCTGAGCATTTACATTAAAATGCTTTGGTTCACAGACCGATACACTGTTCACAAATAAATATAATTTCCCGTGCCCATTTCTTATATATACAAAAGTTAGAGATTTAAATAGGACAAATAATAAAAAGAAATTCGGGAAAATTTTTATTGAAATCTTGTAGTTTTACCAAAACCTTAATATATATTTGCTTGGAGTGAAAACCATTCTCACAGATTTAAGAAATCAATACTACATACATATAAAGTACTAGTTACTAACTCATCTTCATCATAATTTAAATATACATATATATATATATATATACACTGTTGAAATCATCTAAACACACAAACAGAAAATTTAATATTTTGGAACGTGTACATTTTTAAGAGAATTGGTTTTCCTTTCTTTGTTTCCTACATATAATAGGAGCGATCCTTTTGTTATTTCGTGTCATTTGTACACTTAATTCAAAACACTTAGTAAACGTAAAATTACAAGAACTAGAACACACACATATTATTATTTGATACACCAATTTAGTGTAATATCAACTTCACAAATCCAAATCTTTAATTTTCTTTTCGCGCAACTAATTTTCTTAGTTAGATCTAAGTGCTAATGCTTTCGAATCTCTGTATGTATGGGCTGGCCGACAGTACAACTTGAAATGATGAGTATGTTCTGAACATTGCCGTTAAAATGCGTGCATGTGTGTCACGATGAGACGAATGGCAACACTCATTTTTCCGACCAAGCTCATATGTATATATACATATTTACATACATACATATAAACGTACGTGCATCCTTCAAGGACTATATTATACGGATGAGTAATGGGGGTAAAAGCACTAGTTGTTAGCAGTCACATGTATATACATATCAATGGCTTACATGGATTGTGTGCTCGTAGGTATGTATGTATGTACGGCCCACATTTGGTGACTTGTTTGACCAGTTCGCCCCAGGTCTTCGTTTTCGTTGTATGTAAATGCAAAGGATTGTCTTCAACTGACCCGAGCAGGACAACTTAAAAACCAAATCACAACCCCATCCCTTATGTTGGTACTGGCCGTTGGTAGCCGTATTGTATCAAATGCAACAAATTTAAATACTGGCCTCGGCAGCTTTTTACTATTGAACATTATTTCCTGTGTGTGTTGTCCCTTTCCAAGCCCTTGGCCATCGACTTTGGTGATGACAGTTAACGGAGGGAAAGGCAAGGGATGCGTGAGAAAACCAGTTTTCCAGGTGTGTGCTTTTCAGCCGCCCAGTGGGCTAAAGTGTCCGGTTCACTCACCAACAGAGCTAGTCACTAGCGCAGCAGCTGCTGCTGTCAAAATGTTGAACGAGTCATTTAAAAAGAATCTTTAGTTTTCATTCTCTTGTCTGAAGGGGTTAGATGATTTGCATCAATTGGTGGGGTGGGGTGCGCTGCGGCGATCTTAAAGAGGGCCAGTGCAATCATTTTTTAGTCTATTTGAATATGCTTATCGTAATTAGGGATTCCTTGTAATTTCTGTCCATAGCGCTTTTTCGAAAGCGCAAAAAATAAGACCAGAATTAGCAAAAAAATAAATAAAGCAATAAAAATACCTCTACGCAGCTTTACTGAAAATAATACATTTATTTGTTTCCCGCATGCTTTAAAACATAATTTCATTCAATGTCGTGGCGTGAATTGGCGTTTTAAAATATTTAAGCATTGACGTTGAAAAGCTTAGTTTTTTAACTCAACTGTACCTCGTACATCATTTCAGCCTATATTGGATGCGCCCGTGACCCGCCATCCCAAGGTACCTCATTCCAGTCATTACAATCGCAATCGCCTTCGCCATTGCCTCTCCCAGACCATGCTGGTTATTTAAAAATTTAATGCCTCGCGGCTATTAATGGTGGAAAATGCTTACGTAATAAAACAAAACGACGTTGTAGGTGGTGGGTGGCTGTGTAAAGGTGGGGTGCAAAATGGTTGTCAGTATGCGCAGGACCCAGATTGTTCGTTCGAAGCGTCGACCGTCCAACCTAAGCTGGAACGTAAAAAAATAAATAAAGCTGCAGCAATAGCGACAATAAGGGAGGCAAGAAAAATCAAAAGAAATAAATATGGCGCGCGTTTCTCCAAAAACAAGAAATTTTAAATTCAAACATTGATGATGTTGACGACAACGACAACGACAGCGATGATGACGATGGATGATTTTCCAGTTGCACCCTTTTGTCCCCAGAGCCTAAGTACGCTTTCCTTACGCCCCCTTCGTTAGCTCTCGGCTTTTGGGTTTTGAAACCCCAACTTGTCTTAGCTTTGTTACTGGCCTCTGTTGTCTTATTGTGCTTGATGCCAAGTTTTGACGGTAAAAATTTAAGTTAAGCATTCAAAAGCTGTTTAGTAAATGTGCATACATACAAGCGTGGACCTTGCAAAATCAAGAACTAGTGGGACGTATGCAAAAGTGCTCTCTTTGGTTTATATTTCGAACTCGAGAATAGAAACTGACGTTGGTGGTTGATTTTCTTATTTATTTAAATTATTTTCCCCCTTTTTTTTATGTACCCGACGAATGGACCTGTCCGACGCCAAAAAACTAAGTTCTCATTCCCATAACCAATTTTAGTATATTGTCCAACATAGCGACTTCTGAATATAAATTAATCATAGTGATTTATATTTTTTGGTTTTATGAGCTTTATCTATCTATATCAGTTTGCCAACTCTCATTAAACTACACATTAAGACTAAGGAACACTTTATTTTATTTAATATTTATTTATTATTATTTATTTGGCAATTTCTACATTTACTTTTATGTTCTTATCACGACCCTGGGAAAAAGCATTGAAATTGCTAACGATAATTCACGTTTTGTAATATCGTGTAAACTCACATGTGGAGTTTAATAGACACCTTGTAATTCTAATGGTCATTCGCATTAAAAATATACATATATATATGTTAAATTAATAAAATATATATAGTATACAGTTTCAAGCACGAACTAAAGCTAAATTAAACAAGTAGAACATGAACTATTATTTTATCCTAAAAGCCAACAATACGACCTACTTACTCTCTAACTTACTTACTTAATAATAAGAACAGTAAGTAATAGTGATTATCGTTATCATAAATTAATTTCCTATGGCAGAAAAACTTTTTTTGTTATGCAAAATGTACTGTTCAAAAAATATGGAACAATTTATAAACTTGGTTAACTATAATACAAGAACAACAAAGACCATTGTGATTTTTATATTATAACATGCCACATATTTTATCACGGTTTTTCGAAAAATAAAATGTGAATGCCCCGTATTCGTATATTTAATTTTATTCATATATTGTTTTAAGCATGTATATATGTACTAGTTACCAAAAGCAAATTTTATAGGAGAGCGTTTTTCTGAACTCTTCCAACTTTAATTCAGCAATAGTCATTCAAATTAGTTTTTTTTTTTTATTCATATGCGTATTTTTGTAAACATTACTTTTATTGTACTCTCTTAGTTTTCTAAAATTCACTTGCAAGGTATGCGCATGTGCTGATTGATTTTGGTACTTCTATATTGTCCACTCACGCAATAGATGTGGCAATCCATATGTCAAACTCGACTGGAGTCGCTGTCTGGTCTCTATCATCGGCATTTTATCACACACCACAAACATTTTTTAATATTTGCTTTCCAGGTGTTGATCTACCTGCTTATACAAAAAGACTACTTTTTATTTAACCTCCCATCGTTATTTAATCGTCGAATTATATTACGCGTCATGTTTATGATTAAATTAGCTAACGGTCAAATTGAGCCATATTTTCTCATATTTTTTGAGCCAAGTTAATTTCTCAGCTCCTGCTAGGTATACTTGAAATTTTGTTGCTTTATCTCTTAACGTTTGCACAACTAATTGCTAATTGAATTAGTATCTCTGAGTGCTTTTTTCCTTATTTTGATTTTTTCCAATCCCAATTTATACAAATTAAAAAATAAAACAAAAACTTAAGTTTTAAATAATTTTTAATTTTTCTTTTATCGTCGACTTATTATAGTTCACATAAAGCTTTATTTCTAACGATGTATTTTAACTTATTTAACTATCACGAATTAACACTAACCCAGACCTGATTGCATTTTTCCAAATCCTTGCAACGAATGTTGGGTCTATTTAACACTCCCAATATATGAGCTTATACAAATTTAAAAAAACCAAAACTTAATTATTAAATACTTTTTAATTAGTGTTAAATAATTTTTCTAATCATATTCTTTTACCGACGACATATCATAGTTAACATTAAATATATTAATACGTAAATAAATAAATAGTTAAGCAAATGGGTACTAAGTTACATTTAAACTTCGCATAAATAGCTCAATTTCACAAAAAGGAGGACTTATTCTAAATGTTTTGTATATTGAATATAATACCAAATTTCATTTTATCGAACGATTTTATAGTTACTGTGTTCTCTTTCCATTTAATTGAATGAACCACAAGCATAACAATCTGAAGCTTATGATCAAAAAACTTATTATTTGTTACCTATGGGTAACAAGCACATAAGATGTAGCAATTGTAGTTGTTAGTTAGTTAGTTATTTCATATGTACTAAGAAAAATGTATAAAATATAGTTATTTACTATTCTGTTTATTTGACTTAAGGATACTGTTTCTGTTCTATAAAAAATGTATAGGAAACATTTAGCGTAAGTTAAATTGCTGGCATTTATGGACACATTAAAAACATTTTTAAATATTCTGAACGAGCTATTACCCACGTACTCACATACAAAAAGCTTTTGAGCTTTTCCCCTTTCAAGAGTTCGTCCTTTTTCTCCTTTCAAGAGTTCGTCCTTAAAATGTAAAAACTTGGGGAAACCCACCATCGGCCAACAGCCAATCAGATAAGAGATTATTGTACATAGCGGCATTTCCCTCTTAAGAGTTCGCCGTCATCTGCGGTTTTTCTTCTGAATGAGAAAGGGGAAGGGCTCAAAATATATTAAATTATATTGTGGAATAATTTTCAGAGCGCATAACATATTTACAGGCGCAGTACTATCTGAACTAACATATTTACAGACGCACATACAGAGCAAAGAGAGCAAATTCAATAGCAGCGACGAGACTGCACTCTTAGGTTGTAATTTTAAGAGAAAACATCCCCTGTGTGCATTGTAATGTTAAAAATAACATAGCTCACTACCCGTATGCTTTTTAACAACGCTTACACAAATTTTTCATAGATGGCGCCCGTGGAAATTTCGATAGCTGTCTTTATCTAATGGAAAATAAAACATAGAATAATAGATAACCTTGTTTGAAGCTTAAATAACAATAATAATAATAATAATAATAATAATAATAATAAAATTAATTGCAGTAATACTTTAAAATAAATCTAGTTCCATGTTTCTCCAACAAAAAGAGAATAGAATGTTATTGACTTGTTTTAGAAAACAAAAAACTTTTATGCTAATCTATATATAATAAGAAACTTTACTAACAAAACTGAAAAAAATTACATCGTGTCAAAATAATAAATTTGAGGCAACTGTTATTGCATTAGAAAAAAAGCATCCTAAGAAATTCTTTTGAAATTATGCAACACATTTTTAAGCGGTTAGCTAAAATCTGCATCCATTTTAACTGAAACCATGTCCCTATTTTGACATTTTGTTAATTAAAGCATGGCGTTTTTAAAAAAGTTTCGGGACAGAGGGTATGTGCGAGTGAAGAGAAACGCGAAACCTAACAACCAATCAAATGTCGCTGGCGAAACATATAGTAAGCGGCCAACGCTTTAACTTTCTGCAAATTTCTTGGAAGGTGGTTGTAATATATGGGGGTGTCTCAAGTTATATTGAAAATACATACGTGCTTTTATACATATATGAATATATACACATGTATATATATACACGTCTACGTATATTTTCTTCAACCTAATAAGCGAAGTTTCGCGAGGCTGAGGCACTTTAACTAGCTCTGTGTGGTTGCTGCCATCGTTATCGTTGTAAAGAAAAGGAAGGGAAAATGCTAAAAGAAAATTCACAAACTTACCTTCTATATGTACGTAGAACATAAACACATATGTATACAGCTATGTACTTTACGCGAACGTTGAGAAAAGTTTCCTAACATTTTTAAGACAAGCGCGGCTGGCGCAGTGCCAAAATCGAGTGTGTGAGAGAGCAGGATAAAAGCATCCTTAAATGTTAGCTTCTTGAGCACGACTGTACACATTGCGTATACGAATAGCGACCGCGGATGTAGCGTGCATTTAATTTGAGCTCTTTCAGAAAGAGATAGCTGGGGAAGATGGATTGAAGACAAAGATGTGTATAATGAATTTCATTATATAAAAGTTTTATATGTACTAAAAAAATGTTAATTGCCGATATATATTAACAAACTCTATTAATAATTTACTGGCTATACTATGCAACATGATTATGCAACGAGGTTTTGTGGCAGGGTTCCCAGATAATAACACAAAAACTTTGTTTTTGTCCAATACCGGTTGCATAATTTTTTTCAACACTCTGACAGTGTATCACAGTACAAAGAGAGCAGCTATGTATATATGAAATGGCAAAATAATTAATACAGACTACTATTTGTCAATGAATCGGTGGAGAAACGCCACTATCAGCAGTTGCATTTAGGATAATTTTAAAAGCACTTAAAATTTAAAATTTTTAAACGTAATTTTAGCGTTGTAATAAACAATGGAAAAGAGTATCATGATTGTGCTAGACAATGACCTCGTCAAAACGTATCAAAAAGTGGACTGTATCCAACTCTAATGCGTTTTTGTATTGTCATAGAAAGTCACGTTTTCTAATAGTTTAGGTAAATAAGAAAAGAAAAAAATGAAACCAAAACTTATAATATATACTTAAAATTATGTAACAAAATTTATTTTTAATGCACTAAGACATTTCTATTATGTAGTTGCATGAAGTTGAGCAAATGAAAATCGGAAAAACTTACCTATTTACCACCACAACAAATAAAAACCCTTGAATATATCTTATTTTTTCACTCAAGAAAACATATATTAACAATTAATAAACTATTTCAGCTATTAATTCTAATATTTCAGGATGTATACAAAATTTTTGCTAAGAGAGAAGCAACCTGGTTCTGGGGCAAAGTAGTTCATATGTTCTTGGCGACATTGTAAAGTGTAATTTATTATATACATATTTATATAGATATTTAAGCAGTTGACAACTAATCTTTTTTGTTAAAGTTACCTAAGATTTCGATTCAGAATTCTTATTAAACTATTTACTTATAAATATGTTTTACCTGACGCTTTAGTTTTTGTTAGTGTGTTATTAAACATTGTCTTAGTTTCATATACATTAACTAAGCATTCTAACTTACTGGGATGTAGACTTAGACAAATATCACGGGACCAGATAGATATATTGGACAGTTGACGAGTACAACTACACAATTATTAATTTGCCTAACATAATAACAAGTGGACGCATTAAATTTGGACGCAACCAACTTTAATATACACTTTGACTAAGGCATCACAGCAAACACACTTACGCACTCACAAAACAGCTAACGCGTTTTACGCTCGTTTTCGCTGTAGCGTCAGCAGCGTCGCGAATATGGCGCGTCAGCCAACCCCCGCTGTCTATATTAATATAATATATAATAATTCTTAAGTTATACATCCAATCGAACGGTATCGCTTAAAAACATGACAAAAGTTATGTGTGTACATTTTTTTGATATATCGACTCAGTTTGTCTTGCTGATCAAGAATATATATACTTTATGAGGTCTGCCAATCCTCCTTCTTCCAGTTACATACATTTGACATTTTTGTAAAAAATGAAAAAGGGTATCGTGAAGTTGTGCAAATGTGTGTAACAGGGAGAAGGAAGCGTGGCAGACCCCACAAAGTGTATATATTCTTGATCAGCTCGACGAGCTGAGTCAATATAGCCATGTCCGTCTGTCCGTCCGTCTGTAGTTTTTTGTGTATTGGCATAACTACGAGCCCAAACCACTATTAATTCGTACGGTAACGATATTTTGGAGTGTGCCATTTTCAATGACTTCTAATTTTTAATAGTAGAAATTTTATATGCAAGTATATATATCATAAAAAAGGTTATTTTATTATCTTCATTTTGGTATATAACAATATATACGTTTTATATAAATAAACCTGATTTAAGTCTATTTGAATAAAACTACTTTTTTTGTGCTTGAAATTATTTGACCATTATTAATTCGTACGGCACCAATATTTATTAAGTAAAACTTATTGGTGCCTTCATTATTTTTAATAATTGCATTGATTCGTTTTTGCATTGTATTTAAGAGCTTTGTGGACTATTTTGGAGTTATAGTTTAGTTATATTTTAGTTGTATTTTAGTTAATCACAGATCACCTAATGTAAATTATGATTTATCCTAATTTAGTCACTGTGCGCAGAAAAAACAAGCGATTTTTGTCAAATTTAGTTCAAAATGATCTTAAGACAGTCACATTTAAGATTTATAAGCAATTTGGGCTCAAATTATGTCCCGCTTTGTCCTTTGTCACACGCGCAACATTAGTCATACCATGAAAAAAATAAAATTTTTAAACTAAAAAATATTTTTAAAATATTAGCCGTTGCTCATAAAATTATTTTTATCATCTGAAAAATAGGTATAACTGTGCCCTATCATCTCCTTTTTACAGATTTAAAATATTAAGGCCCAATCAAAAATTATAACGTATATATATATATTCGAAGTCACAGAGGCCAATTTTTAGTGCAATTCGCAAACAATTTTCACAACGCTACACGCACTTGCCCTTCATTCTTGATTGGGCCTTAATATTTTTAATCTGTAAAAAGGAGATGATAGGGCACAGTTATACCTATTTTTCAGATGATAAAAAAAATTTTTATAAGCTAATATTTTAAAAATATTTTTTAGTTTAAAAATTTTATTTTTTTCATGGTATGACTAATGTTGCGCGTGTGACAAAGGACAAAGCGGGACATAATTTGAGTCCAAATTGTCCAAATCTATAAATAATCTTAAATGGTACTTGTCTTAAGATCATTTTGAAAATGAAATTTGACAAAAATCGCGTTGTTTTTTCTGCGCACAGTGACTAAATTAGGATAAAGTTTCATAATTTACATTGATAATTACAGTGATCTGTGAATAACCAAAATATAACTACAAAATAAAATAATCCACAAAGCTATCGTAAATACAATGCAAAAAACGAATCAATGCAATTATTAAAAATAATGAAGGAACCAATAAGGTTTACTTAATAAATGTTGGTAGTTTTATTCAAATAGACTTAATAAAGGTTTATTTATATAAAACGTATATATTGTTATATACCAAAATGAAGATAATAAAATAACCTTTTTTATGATATATATACTTGCATATAAAATTTCTACTATTAAAAATTAGAAGTCATTGAAAATGGCACACTCCAAAATATCGTTACCGTACGAATTAATAGTGGTTTGGGCTCGTATGTGAGTGTTCCATTTGTATTTATTGTTGACTGTTATGCCTAGTATTTTTAATTTTTTTTATTTCCTCCCCCCTCCCCCGCAAATCGAAAAAAACGTTATATAAGGCAGTGCAAAAATGTTTAAAAATCTGAAATAAATCACAAAATTGCCTAGTCATGTTTTCGACCGATTGTATCGGATAAATAACATTGAAATTATTTACATATCAATTTTCAATATAGACAGCGGGGTGCACGTGCTGACGCGCCATGCAAACGTCGCTGCCGTTCATGAGTGCATGTATTTGCTGCGATGCCCTAGTCAAAGTGTATCTAAAAGTTGGTGGCGCCCAACTTTACTTTGTCTACTTGTTTTATTTACAGTAAGATGAATCACGTCTAATTTGTTGTACAATGTAGCTGGTAAACCAAGGTTGCTGTGCTGGTTTTATTGCTTTTCTCTTAGTTTTAAAAATGCTAATAAATTAACTTAACTTAGTCTTACTTGACACCAGTCAGTTACTATTTAAGTTTAAGTTAATCAGCTAGTAACATATCACAGATATTTCAAATATCAAATATAAATGGGTAGGTATATTCAGTGCAACTGTCTTAAATCTGTTAGTAAGAAGTGTTTATTTTAAACATTACTGTTTAAGGCACGTCAAGAATGTTTCAAAAGCTAATGTGATTACTTGCTCGGTTTATGCAAAAAATGTATGTAACTCAGACTATAAGACCACATAAGTATATTTTTTTGATCAGACTACCTATTACATTTCCTTAAGCTGCGGCTGCACTACTAAGCTATCTTGTTTTGAATGTATTGTTTACATAAAATCTAAGGCATAACTTTAAAAAACGAATTCCTGGAAGAAGCAAATTTGTTTTTCCTATAACATATTACCTATTACCTATTACCTATTACCTATTACCTATTACCTATTACCTATTACCTATTACCTATTACCTATTACCTATTACCTATTACCTATTACCTATTACCTATTACCTATTACCTATTACCTATTACCTATTACCTATTACCTATTACCTATTACCTATTACCTATTACCTATTACCTATTACCTATTACCTATTACCTATTACCTATTACCTATTACCTATTACCTATTACCTATTACCTATTACCTATTACCTATTACCTATTACCTATTACCTATTACCTATTACCTATTACCTATTACCTATTACCTATTACCTATTACCTATTACCTATTACCTATTACCTATTACCTATTACCTATTACCTATTACCTATTACCTATTACCTATTACCTATTACATATTACCTATTACATATTACATATTACCTATTACCTATTACCTATTACCTATTACCTATTACCCATTACCTATTATCTATTACCTATTACCTTTTACCTTTTACCTATTACCCAATACGTAATACGGAGGGAGTCTTACTTGACACTAGTCATTTACTTTTGAAGTTTTAGTTATGAGCTAACTTTTTATACCAGTCCATAAATTATTTAGAGTTTTAGTGATATTTTAAGAGCCCTCTGAACAGCAGATCGTCAACTGTTAGTTGTCAATTTTGCCAAAATATCTTTTCTTTGCTCTACGCATTGTGCTAAATTTTTTGTAAAACTTTTTTAAAAACTTTGAGTCTTGACTCTTGAGCTGAATTTAAACGAAATGTGACTTGTCTGTAAAAGTGTCATTGTTCGTCCAAAATGTCAAAAATTAGTTTTAATGTCCAATCGCCCATTTTGCGACGCTCGAGCGTGCGAAAGTATCTTGCTTTCTATTTGAAAAATGTAATTTTGAATATGTCCAAAGATATATATCGCATAGGGCACAAAATTTGCGTTTATATGTGATGAATTTGAAACCAATCTCCTAGTCTCTGAAGGCTAGGGCTCAATCGACTCAGTCTTGCAGATTCAAAATTTTTTTTACGGAATTACCGTTTAATTATGTGTTACATAAAGCTTACAACAGCACAAACTATGTGGTCTATATGGAAAATTGAGAAAATTTTCGGCATCGGTCGACATGTGTGTGATTTATTTTCGATTTTTCCGTTAAATATTGTGTGCGTTAATAATTTTTTTGTCATTATACATTTTTATTCTCTGTAACTTTTGTTGCTCATACAGACGGGCGAACGGACTTCGACTCATTTTGTCTTTCTGACTCATTTTGTCTTTCTGATCAAAACGTGATGCTTGATGTATACATTTGCACAATTTCATGATACCCTTTCCATTTTTTATAAAAATATCGGTGTATAAGAAATATTTCTGAACTAGTTTTATCTGCGTTATACAACGCAGATCGATATTGTCAATAGATATAATAACTATATACATCAGGAGAAAATAAACCATTTTTCTTCCTATTTTAAAATTGTAAATTTTATCAAAAAGGTTAGCTTACCATTTTTTGCCACAAATGGAAATTCGCAGTCTTCGAAGTGTAAGTTTAGAGTAATACATGGCTTTACATACATGTTAGGTGTTATAATGGGATGGAAATCGTAGGCGGAAGCCGAAAACAGGTATTTCTAAAAACTCAGAAAATAATTTTCACCAATAGGGAACAACCGCGATTTACAGAGTCGGAGCCTATTGGTGGATTTGAAACCAATACTATTTCGTTTTTGGTTTAAGTTTCGCGTTTATGTTCACAACATCTCATGGCGACTTACGCCACCGAATCTCATCTCCAATCCGCAAATACTCTTGTCCACGTGCAAATCTTGCATTCGCGTATTTCTATTACGCACTGGCAAATAATTTGATTATTTGCTTGTACACAAAATGCCTTATATACATTTACGTTAAAGTTCTCCTGATGTGTACGTTACCTACCCTTATGTTTTACCTGTACTTTGAGCTTGACCCAATCTTCAACTTAAGCACAAGACAAATGAAAAAATTGGGAATAAATCTACAAAAAAAAAACTGTGAGAAATAAATCCTGTTTCATATATTATTTAAGGAAGATAGTAAAACCAGTTATCCGTTTAATTTTCTCACAGGTTTTTAAATATCTCTTTGGTGTAAAAATAAACAATATAGACACAGAAACATTCTGAGTCAAGGTAAAACGGACATTAATTGTCTTTTTAGGTAAGTTCTTGACCAGCCACCAACCCTTGTCACTGCGCACCACTGGCTTAAGCAAATTTTACTTTTTCTTTTGCAGTTTTCTTGACTTGACTCTTGTTCTGCTTACCCAAATTAGTTTTCTTGATAACGTTCGAGTGTGTACTTCAACGGAATTTTTCCAAAATATATTAAGGAGCTTTTAATCACAATAATACATATGTAAGCATTAGGCATAGGTATTTAGATGATTAAATAAAATTTGAAATTTTGTTTCACAACAGAGTAATATACAAATATTATTTTTATTTTTTATTTTTTTTTTTTTTAATATTATTATTATTAAGTGAAGAAGCAGTACTTTCAAATTTGTACTATAACATCACATACATTGTACTGAATTTTTAACCTAGCAGCATAGTGATGCCCTATACTGAATTTAGCCTAGCACGATATCCTCATCGTCGACCAATAGTTTTAGTAAACCCTTGCCGGCGAAGTCTTCTTAGGGGTCTAGCAGGTAAAAGTCTTCTTGCAAGCAAGCTGGAGTGCCTCATCAATCTGTCCGCATATCGGCTTGTGTGGCGTCCGATTTGTTCCTCCACTGTGTGCAGGTTAAGATCTCTGTGGAGTGTAGAGCCGCGCACATACCAGGGGCAGTCAGTGATTTGCCGCAGGACACGGTTCTGCAGCACATGGATGCGTTTATAATTTGATTTATTTTTATTTTTTATTTTTATTGTTTTCTATTTTGATAAAAACCACGTGACAAAAAAAAAGTCTTTTAAATTACAGCAAAAGCACCTAGCAATTAGTAATCACAACGGTTAGTTTATATGTACATACATAATTATGCATTAAGATTAGTGTCATTTAAATGTTTTATTATCTTATTGACAAGGCTAAGATTGTTAAACTTGTTTAAAATTCGACCTCGGAAAAATATTCATTTGTTATTCATACTCACTCCCAACACTCGGTTGGCTGTTGTGTTTACCGCCTTCTCACCAAGTGTAAATAAAAAGTTTTAATGAATTTGTATGGGTGTTTTGATAGGAATACAAGAGCCGTAGTTGAAATAATTCAATAATTATGAAAGTGTATGTCTTAGAATTTCTTTTACAATCTTCTAGTATTTATAAATGTTTATATTCCTCTGAAAAAAAATATTGTGAGGAGAGAGTCTTATTGTAATTTTTCTTTGCTTTCTCTAGCTCGTACATACGTATGAGTATTTTCTCGGCTGAAAATTCCAATCGGATAAATATATTCAAAAATATTAAAGCTGGATGGCAGTGCCGCGAAATATTAAATATTTAATATAGGATGATTGAACGCCAACTTTAAGCGATATTCAAATTCTGACCGGTAATAAAATGATATTGCTATTTAAAGCCCAATAACTTCGTTTCTAATGGAATTCGACGAAATTTTGAAGAAATATCAACAAAATATATATCTTTGCAATGTGCTTCATCGAAAATTCGAGACACTATAAAAACTGAGCTACTTACAAAGAAGAGAAATACTTACTTTCTAAACATTTCAGTACAAAAAGTAGTTAAAAACAATATTAACAATTGACAAATTCCTATAATTTCTTAGCCGCTTGATTTAAAACTCGCAGAGTAGTTTAGACTATATATTTTCCCAGTCAATTTATTCTTATCGTATTTATGAGCAGGGGTGGCCTAATTATTAAGACATATTCTTACTAAGAAAAGGCGTACCCGCGTCCTGAGATTTTTTTGCCAACGAATGCGCGTTTACTCACTGGAAGGGCGTGGCTGACGCGCACAGACATTTTAAATTTTACTTATAGCACACACACACTACTACAATGAAACGCCATGAACGTGACTGGTCTTCACCTAAGGGCGGGTCGATTTTACAAGAGAGGGAGGAAAATGGGAGGGTTTGGTCGACGACACTTTTGAATTGCGCATAATGAAATCGCGTTTCACAAAGGCAAAGATTTCTTCGCATAGTTGTGAGCATAGCTGCGAGAGCTTCTTATACCTATAAATATATCGATTTTTCAGCATACGTATGTATATAGTAAATTACTCTCAGTACAGTGTTACAGTAACTTTGATTACTTAAGATAAAAAACTGGCAAAATATACCGGCTAGTATTTGATATATTTGGTCATTTATATCACAATTACTTATAGTTTATAAATCATATTATTTATTTATTTTTGCACCTTTTTTTTCATTTTTTTCAGAGAAATGTATTTATACGCACAGTGATAAGTTAGCATGCTTATGCTTTCATATACATATATATATATATATACATATATATATATATATACATATATATATATGTATACATAAAAACACCCCGGTAAGGGATTTTGTAGATGTTGGTACTCATTATGTTAAGCAGCGAAGCCAGAAACTTGGGGTGGAACCAAGGAAAAAGACAAGGCGAACAAGGGAAAAGCAAATGGAAATGGCGCAACCAGTGAGCTTAGCGGACGCCATTGCTTGGTAAATAAGCGCGGGAGAATAAAAGAGAAATGAAGATGAAACCGTGGCTTGTACTTGTTAGTCTGGCGCTGAAACTAAAGCTAAAGCTGCTCGAAGGCCTGTAAGGAGTAAGGGCTGTAAGACAACTCACACCCGCCTTCAATTGCAAAATTGGTGGTTGCTTCTGTTGGTGCCAAATCTTCAGACAAAACCAAGACAACATTCCATGTACCACAAATATGTATGTACTATAATTACTTAATGGATACAAAATTAATTCTTGTGATTTTTTAATATCATAATAATATAAAGATGTTATATTTTTACAGGGAAAGCTCAAATAAATGTAACCGAACGAAGCTATACTTAGTTAAAGAACCACTTAGTCAGGAGCATTCTAATAGTTGCTTCAATTATAATTATTTATGACCAATCAAAATACATTTTAATGTTATCAGTTCAGTCGCAATACATTTGTTGATTTTCTAATACTGCAACGAGTTCTTAAATTTGGACATCATTTATACCCAAAAAGTAAGTAAGTAAATTTCGATATGAAATTACAATAATAATAATTGCAATAAAATGTCTAAGATTACTAAAAAGTGTATAGCAATATGCTATTGGATTAGTTAGCAATAAAATAGTTAATTTTTGACCTCAATTTATCATATATTGTCTATAATGTTATAATCTAAGAAAAAATTACAAAATAATGTAAACTTACATTTTATAAAAAATCATTGGACTCATGGAAAAATCCTTTACGATGCATATTCAACATAAATGTAATATAAAATTGAACATTGCAGTTCAACAATTTATCTGTTATTTGTTTTTGTTATTCAAAAGTCGCCACGAGATACGTACTAACATGAACAAACATTTTATGTAATTTTAGGCGGATAATAATTGTTTTTTTGATTTTGCCGAGAAAAATAAGAATGTTTCAAGCTTTTCCATTGAATTAATATAACCAAAAAATCTGACGCAAGTACTCAACCCTTATTTTGCTGATTGGAAGTACCCGAGTTTCAATTGAAACTTAAACTTCTTAGCATAGACACACACCAAAATGCTTATATAGTATCGAGCTTTTGTAAGAGATGTTAGTAGTCGTTTCACACTCTGCATTTTAAAAATTTAAAAAATTAAATTGGGGTAAAAATGTAGATTAGCATATAAAGAATAAATAAAAAATATCATTAAAAAAAATAATAAACCATTATTATTTAATGTGATATGTGGTCGGACAGTATATTGCTTAATAAAATAGTCTTATTTTCTTCCCTGATAAATTTATTTATTTAATTATTTTACCTTTTTTCTTGAAATACGTAAATTAAATAACTTATAAACTTATATGTTCACAATTGTATCGTAATCGGCACGATATGTTAAGCTACATATGTATCGCATTTATAACTTATGTATATATTGAAGAGCTGTGCTACAGCACAGAACACGATGTAAAAAATTGTAGGTGGAATGATGTTTCGTTGGGTATATTGTAGAGAATATAAATATAAAATAAAAAGGAAAGTGTTGCCGTCTCTCGCGTTCCGCTAGATAAAAATTGCGCACCCTGTCACAGTCACCCGCTCTTCTTTTAGAATTTAGCTGGGATTGGCTGCCTATGCGCATAAGATTCTCTTTCGGGTTCCCTTTCAATGCGGTAGCTATTTTTGAAGTTTTTTAGACCTTGTATCAGTGTATGAGTGTTTTCAGCTACTCGCGAGCATACATGAATACACGACTGTTTGGGCCTGTGTGGGAGTAATACGAAGATGAAACAGAGCCTTTTAAAAGTAAATTTTTGGTGCTTCTCTCCATTTCTGAAGGTTTGGGGGGTGGGTGTTCAAAAACACTTTGTGGGTAAATAGGAAATGTGACGGCTGCAGGGAAGCTGCGCGTTCAAAATGCTGAAATGACGTGGCTTCATTCAGGCGAGAGAATAAGACGTAGACGAAGTCAACACCACGGTCTGAGAGGAAAAAAGTAGTAATGGAACAAGTGCGTGCACCTGGTAAGAAAAAGTACAGTTGCCAACAGAAACATATACTTGTAGAGACAAAATGATAAACTAAGGAACTAAATCACATTTAGTTTTTAAGATGTATGTATGTATTCCATGCATACATATACATAGTATGTGCTCGATGAATAGAATTATAGTGAATACAATAATTACAATTACGCTTCAAGTATACCGACCCCTTTTTAGGCTCTTTTATTGTATGGTGTTTTTTAAGTCTCTCTCTCATCGTCTGCCAAAATATTATTTTAATATTTTATTCTGTATGGCTATGAAGATATTATGATTTACATTTTTAAGTTTGTTTAGGGCGAAACTGCAAAGCAATGAGAAAAAATATTATCCTTGAAAAGTTTGGATTGTTTAACATACGATAATTTTGCAAAAATTAAGTCTGCAACAATAATGTTACTACTGTATAATAAAACTAAAATACCATATTTTTGCTAAGTTATAGTCTGGACAAATGCCTCTTATTTAATCCACATTTGTATATGCATATGCCATATCCTTATAAGGCGATGAAAATCGTAATCAACTATACAGGTGTATCGTTGATAATAAAATGTAAGTGGCTTAATAGTTGATATGAATGCAATAGTTATCATAATAGCTGTGCATTTTAAAATTCCATTATGCAGTGATTCATTGTATTCTTGCCATTTTCCAAACAACACTAAATAATTACAAATGTAAAAGTTAGTACTAAAGCTAAGACACAAAATTTGTGCTTAAGAAAACGGTTTTACAACTGTCAACAATCAAGTCAAAGAAAATGCATACATATATTTTTCGTCAAGGCATATTTACTGCCATAACAAAATCAAAATGATTCCAAGTGCTTTCTATTTGTAGTACGAAAACAACATTTTTCCCTCTATGGCTAAAAACAATTGTAACAGCAAATATATAACAATGCTCTTAAAAATGATTACTTTCCAGAAAGTATTAATTGAAATGTATAATTGTATTAAAAAAGATCAATCAATATTAAGCAAAATATTTTATATTTTTTTCTTTTTTGCATGGTAACATGAAAAGATGTCGCGCAAAATTTTTATTTTTAATATTAAAGAATTTTAGAGAAAAATTAACATAAATAATTAAATAAATAGATATGTGTACATACAATTTGTTACACAGCATAAGACATTTATAATAACTATAAGTTCCTTTATTTCTATGGGAACAATGTAGACCAATTCAAAAAATTAAATGGTGGGGAGTCCCATCGTCTTACAGGAATCAAGCGCTGGCAGAAAACTTTAGGATGTGCTTCAAATACAGTCAAACCTTTTTTAATTAGTTTTTTACACACATATATATATATATATAATATACATATACAAGCATGCATGTATCTCATATATTTTACTTCAAAATGTAATTCTACAAGCGCACAAAAATTTGCGCCTATACTTATTCACATAAATACATATATGTATACCATGTGCGTTTGAATATATGTATACAATATTATCCTTTTTCTTATCCCCAATGTTAGCGTTAATTTTTCAAAAAGTTTCTTTGCCTTTTTGTGTGGTTGTACCGTTGTCTTTGTCGTTGCCTCCAGTGCCAAGCTGTCGCTCTCTCTCGGTTTTACTCTCGTACTCCCATTCGTTTGCTCTCGATGGTGCAAGGACATGGGTATGCCTCCGCCTATCCATTGCCCTTGTTGTCGCCCGGCCATCCTACTCTGCGCATCACATCGTTTCGCCCATTTTCCTTTTGGCATTTTGAAACTTAAGCCACCACTTGAGTGGGTTGTGTTTCATTAAAAAACATATACATATACATACATATTATACGTATGTACATATATCGTCTCATAGTTACATATACATACAGTATACATAATGAAAAGAGCCCAGCTAAGCAGGAAGAAAAAACTCAACTTGGCGGAGAAATGAAAGAAAAGTTGTTCAAAAATATTTAACAAAAAAATGCAGCTGAGGCGTTTGTAATGTGGTGGCCAGAAGCGGGGAGAATCAAGTGAACGTTGAGAATGGAAAGCAAAGAAAGAGCAAAGAGCACATAGTGCGCTATGTTGCTTCTGGGCGTGTGCTCAGCAAGTGAGCTTCTATGTTAGACTGAGCCAGGCACAATTTCTCCTTGTTTTTGCGCGAAAAAGAGGTTGTTGGGAATGAATTCACTTCCTTTGCAACAAAATTTTATATATTCTTCTATTAAAACGAAAAAAAAATTTTTAAAAATTATAAATTATTGTATAAACATACAAGCTTATGAACTTTCTGTCTTTTCATTCTTTTCTTACTGTAAGCAAAACTAATACATTTGTTGAAATGGGGCCAAAAAAAAAGCCTAAAGCATTCGTTTAATTTTCAGTTTTAAGCTTTTTTTTTTATTATAATCTGACTTACAAGACCCTTGTTATAATTTTCATAGAAAGAGTGTGTAACATTAATTAAGAATGTATGTAAATATATAAAAAAAATAAAATTTTCATTGAAAGTTGAAGAATAACGAAAATATAACAAAATGTAAATGTATAATTATTGGTGTATACATTCATGCAATGTATAATTGATTTGGAAAATATTTCGAGAAATATTTACTATTCTGGATAAAAAATAACATAAATAAAAAAAATATTTAATAAGGATTTTTTACAATAATTTTTTGGGTTGCTTATTGTTTGTTGTTGCTTCTTTAGCGGAAATACCACCATTTAATTGCTCAATAAGCTTTTTACAAAAATAGTATTTGTAGCCTTGACAACTAATTCATTCATTCGGGGAAAATCGATGTTTTAAAGCACATGTAAAGTCTGTATTGATGTATCGCATTGATACTTATTCAAGCTGTAGTAATGTAAAATTGTAAAAGTACATTCTATAATATATATTTATATAAAAGTAATTAGTTTTTCGAGAAAACTTTTTTTGGTCGAAAAATTTAGTCAATGAGGGTGGTAGTGAATTAATATAATTGCAAATGGCGGCACAAGGGCTGAATTACAGTGAACACAAAAATAGGTAAAAAGTTTACGTTACTGTGTAAACCACCCTTACATTATATTTTTGAAGAAGCCTTTTTTAAATTTTTAAAGAAAATTGTTGTTCCCGTTTCCGAGTGGACAAAATTGATAAATTCACCCCTTTAAGCTAAGCCATGCGGCTTTTGGCTATGTCAGTCCCATTTATTGTTATATCAAGTAAAGTATCTGGCATATTCTATTCCTTAAACAGAATCATTTGTTTTTAATTTTGTACAGCTTTACGAGAGCGTCCGAAATTAGTACAAATTGTATGAAATTGTCCTTAAAATGCTAAAATATAGAATGCTAAATGAATGAAGGACGATGAAAATAAAGAAGAAAGAAATAAGTTATTAAAAGTAGAGCAAATAATTTATTTTAAATTCGTCAAAGTTAATTATGCAATTTTTCTTATAATATATAATATATGTAATATGTAATCAATAATAATGTAATTAATTTCCTTAGTTAATAAAAATCTATTGAATACAAATATAAAGAGCTCTGAGGCAGAAGCAATCATAAATCATTATTATTTCTCAACTTTAATTTCAATTGAACTAAAATATACAACTCTAGTCCATGAGTTCAAGGTACACAATCACAGCGCAGATGTCCAGGAAGTCTACGCTGTATGTCCAGTTTCGTGTTACACATACAAAAATTATGCAAATTATCCGACGTAAAATTTCACAAAAAATTGCGTTAAAATACAGGAAAGCTGCACATGATTATTTTAAAGGGTAGTTGGTCAACATTTTTAATTCAAAAGCCTCGAAAAAGGACATAGGAATAATAATATAACGGCTGCGCTTGCGTATCTGATTTTAGCTTCAAACTTTGCCGGGGATTGAAAGTGGTAAAAACGTGTTTATATTCCAGCGGTCACTTGGGAAAACCGGTTGCTAAGTTCTTAATCGTAGACTTTGCGATATAAAGGATTCCCAGCGCACCTCAGCTTTATTGCATAATCGTAACATGTGAATAAAGTAACTACTGACCGATGGTCAAATGAAAATCCATATTCAACCCTTTGGCAATAGACAAAAATATTAAATTATGGAAAAGCAAGTAACAGAGCGATTGAAAACATCTTCGACGATATAGGCAGGCAATAGGTCAGCCCTTGAGCAGCTAGACGACTACACTTTGACTGTACTGACATTTCTAAGAAATAGAGTAGATGACAAAGAGCAAATGCACATACATTCTACAAACCATTATAAAATATCCACATATAAGCTTAAAGAGTTTATTGATTTCGTTTATTTGATTCGCAAATACTCAGATCAGATAAAATATGTATTTGAATTTGTGCCATGCAGAGAAGGCTAATATATTAGTATGACACTTATAAATGAAGTATTATTCAATTATACATATGTAATATACTACTTATTTTACAACACTATGGTATTTAGGGCAGAAATGCGAATAGAAGCAATAACGGCAGGAAATCCGAGCAAAGGTTCCGACTTTTAATTAAAATGCTGCATTGCTTTTAATTCAACGACTGGGATCGGCTGTTGGAATTGCTAGTAAAAATTTTTGTCTAGATGCAACTTTCACCGGAAGCAAACGAGTAACGAAACAGACCGTTTATGCCTTTTGCAATTTAACTGAAATCTCATACCGACGTAATTCATAAAGAAGTTTAAGTTTTAATTTACATTCAATTACTCTCCCATATTTTGTAGGCTATCAACTTGAGGTTGCCACAAATATATAATTAATTTAGTCAATTATACATAGTATGCAACAGCTGAAGCAGTACAAGTTGAAACGTTCCAGTTAACCAATCAATTTGTAAGCCCTTTCTTTTTTTTTTTTCTGTGCTACAAAAAAGCCCAAATAAAATACGCAAGCGATTTGTCCCATTTTTTTCAATTTATCTTTTTTTTTGTGCTTTTATGTTCCATTTTACTGGAGATTTTTCGCACTTTCGCACACGGATTGAAACGCAACAGGCAACATAAAAAGCGGAACATTTGTTAACGCTAGTGTGGGGTTGACGCCAAGGGAACTGCGAGATGGAGCATGGGCTCGGTCCGAAATCGCTTTTGGCCGCATGTTAATTAACATGACTTTGTGGTCAAGTGCCGTAACCGTATGCTTCACCTCCCTCTCCAATGTAGCCGTGCTCTGCCTGGTGCTGCACAATATTTGTCCAACAACATAATGTGTTTGTTTATATGCCAAAGTGGCCAATCCCATTCGCATTCTCTTACCAACGAGGCAGAACAAGAAAAAAATACAATTTAAAAGGCGGCAAATCGCGGCAATTACGTGTCCTTACTCCTTTTTCGCTGTTTTTTTACATCATGTTTGCAATTTTTTGTGTTCATTTTGAGGTAAGGAAATCGGCTTTTCGCAACAAATCTCTCTCCCTAATATAACGAAGTGGACATGATGCTACTGAAAGTAAATTAATAGCTTTGCGGCTTAGTAAATTTTTAATTCAATTTTCTCGATGAGTGGTTTCTTTTTTTATTTATTGTTTTTATTTTGTGAAATTTCAAAATAGCTTAAGGAAATACATACAAAAGTGCTATAAATTTATGATTTGTGCTTAGCATCCACAAGTCTGCCGCAATACCTTTACTTCGTGCTTATTTAACAAAATAAATTATAAATAAATAATGTGTTATCAAAAACAAACTCATCTCAATTTAACTATTTGTACATTCCGAAAATAAAAATAGCTACAATTTTTTTTCAAGTTCTGGTTATATTATTTTTAAACTAAATGGGATAGACGCCTTCCAAATTCGGATTACGAATCTGGTATGCTGGTTTTGATACACTTGTTACACTTGTAATTTAAATTCTACAAAATCGAAATTTCTCAACCGTTTTTCATTAGGCAAATTATACAAACTACACATTATTCTTGATTTATATTATTATATTATATTCTACTGTGCAAATTGTATGCACTTAGCCTAGTTGGAAAACTTCCTTTGAGCCAAAGTTGTTTGGCTTGTCCTGCTTTAGTGAGCTTAAGAACTTGTCTGTTTATGGTTTTTAGAAGTAGTGTGTGCCACTTTACTAGAAATAAATTTTTCTAATCGCTAAAAATATTTAATAAATACATATATAAAAATAAAATAATAATATATAATATAATATATAATTAATCCGCTTCCTGTCGTAGTTATCCAATATACAACTTCGCGATCAACTTTGTACAGTGCTTGGCACGTTTTGAACTAAAATAAAATTTCAAGAGCATGTAGTTGATTTGTAAAATTCAACGGCTTTCAACGTAACGAAATTCAGTGAAGATTATTTTGATATTTAAGCCGCAGCTCGAAAGGACACATGTTTTATTAGCTTAGCGTCAGCTTATTTTTTGCCACACAACAGATGGCGCTGTTTTGAAAAAGTATGCAGATGTAAAATTGATATGCCCAAAAGTCGGCAATGAGATCGAGTGTTAAATAAATCAGATAGGTAACACAGACAATTTGAGATAATTTTAATTCTAAAAATATTTATAACCGTTAATAAATATTACTTATATAAATATATTTAAATATTATTTTTGAATAAACATACAATTTGTAAATTGTTTTAAAAATCATTATAGGCTTACACATTAACATAACATAACATAAACTTAACATAAGTTCTGGTTTCGCTGATTTTTTATTCATTGTATCATCATATACATACGCAATGTTAATCATTATTTTAGCTTTGAACATGGCTCTAATTTCCAGAACTCAACAGCAAAACCAGAATTTTTAACAGCGAAAACAACAACAATAGCAAAATCAGAACTTAATTAAGTTAATTTTAAGAAATAATGTGAAATATGTTGATATGGTCAATTTTGATATTTTATCACGTTATAAATTTGTAGCAATTTTGTTGTAATTTTCTTTCACACAACATTATTGTATGCTTAAGATAAAATAGAGAATACAAACAAATGAAATAAATTTTAATTTGAGAATTACTATAGTACTGTATATACACATTATATTTGATGTCTTCAGCTCTTGTCGCTTATTATGACAGACTGGCAAGTCTACCGACACGTTCAATAGGTAATATTATTCTTAATACACGAATTTCTTATACAGTAATATTAATTTAATTTATTGATTAATATATATATATTAATTTAATTTATTATTTATTATATTAGAAACAGCCAACAAAAAAATTAGTCAAATATCCAACGTGCAGAACGTGAAAATCCAGCTAAACGTTTAAGACTTTAATATTTTCTAAATTGAGATACTAAGGTTACAAGTGAAACGACTTAAGAGTTTCATGCCGCTTTATGACCAATTTTATCGCGCAATCTCAGTACGACTGCTCGTCGCGAGATGTCGCTTATAAAAGGACCAAGGATAATTTCTCTTGCGACACTCTCTTTAACCTAAGCTAAGAGTGTGAGTTAAGGGTGGCATTGATTTGTGTTCTTAATTTAAAATGTTTCAGTTTAAAAGCTAGGTTTTAAGTTAATATAGCAGTTTAGACTAACATTTTGAAATTATTAAAATCGAATATTCTACAATTTTATTATTAATAAGTATTCACAAATAATGCTCTTAAATTCACAATGAGCAAGTCAGAGTAAATCAGGGTACGATATTTAGAGACATCTTTACTTATTTTTATGTACCGTTCACTTAAATGAGCAACGTTTCCGCTGCTATTTATAGTTGTACTACAGTTGATTTCTGTCCATAGTCCTACGCATATTTCAAGTTTTATTGTGTATTCATGAGATATAAAATGCTGTTATCTGTAATAATTTTGAGATACATTTTACCACTAAGCATACAACACATAGAGGCGTCAAATCGACTAAAAATGTGTTGCATAAAATTTTTGTTGTATGCTTATTGATTTTACATAATGTATTAATGAAATCATTAAATAAGTGCGATTATTACTGCTCTATGTATATAAATAAACTATATATTTTATATAGGCATTTGAAATGTATCCTAATAATATAAGAAAATTGTAAAATGATTAATTTAATTTTTCTTTGTTGTTGTTGAATTCATAAAAGAAAATAATTTGATATCAGAGATTCTAGCTGACCATGTTGTTGTTAGCTGCTTCGGCAATGATTTGCGAGTAGAAAAGTTTTGATTACTTATATTTTTTGTTGCTGTTTCTCATTACATAAATAACATCCTTTATAATTTCAAAATGAAAAAGGTTTTTACTAAACTTTCTGCCACAGAATGTCGATTTGAGTGCACAGTTTGTTACAGAAATCAATTTAAGACCTTTATTTGTATAAGAAGTGAATATATATATAAATAAATGTATATATATTTATACACATAAATCTGATAATTATAAATAATACCTATAAAAAATTAAACAAATTACTATAATTAAACCAAATTTATTATCAACAATGGTAAATATATGATATATCTATTAGTTTTAAATACAATTAAATTTAAATTTTTGGTTTAAAATTCCGACAAATGACCAGTTACATATGTAGTAGTATGTAGTGCATGCACAAAGGTTGTAATAAAAAGTCAAGACTGTTATAAATTCGATATAGTAAAAATGTATTACAATATTAATAAATAAAAAGAGATAGCAAGCAAAAAAAAAATAAAATTAAATAAAAGACACTTTGTTACTTAGTTACTTATAAGCTCAACGGTCTCGAGATCAGGCATAAATATAAATGGTCAGGATATTGGATAAAGAGCTGCACCTGTTACCGCTGACGGTGCGGTGCAAGTGTTTTTAAAGAAAAAGCGTCAAGAAAAGATCCGCAATGCAATAATACCGCAATACAATACGATGCATACCGTTACCTGATGTTACCTGAAGGGACAAAAAGTCAATCGGCAGCAGCCAACAAATGCCGCGGCTGTGTTAAGAGAACACAAAGGGGGATTCGAGATCCGGTCAGCAGTTGAGTGTTTTTACGGTACATTGCTCGCTGTAAACATTTATTCCGTTACCGCGTAAACGTTTCAAGCTCTATAATTAGCATTATATCATGCATGTACACATACAGTTACATGGATTCACACATACACATACCTAAGTGTCGTTGCATATGAAAAAGTGCGTAAAAGGGTTATACATTGCCACCACAACTGAATGTGGAAGAGAAAAGCAGGGGCTTTCATTCTAATTCATATTATTATTTCGAAAGAGCAATGTAAAAAAAGGTTTTTTAAGAAAAAAAAAAGGAAAATAAATAAATAAATGTAAAAATACATTTGTTTACTTTATCTTGGCTGCGTGCTTAGTAGTTACATGACATTACTCCATACATTTCATTTAACTACTTATACTCCATAAATTTAACTGTCTCCAATAAATCAGTTTTTACAGGTGCACCTCCTTGCGTTTCATGAAGGCATTAAAAAACGTTAGCTGTTAAATACCATTATCTATACATTCATTTTTGCTGTATTTTTGCGCTTTTCCCATTGCATCTGTGACACTCCACCTCAATTCTACCACTTCTTTATAACTCATTTCCTTTTATTTTTTCATTCCTTTTCTTTTTATTTTTTAATGTTCATAATTTTCATCTCCAAGTAATTTATTCTCGACCACCTAATATGGCCCCAACTGCCTGCGCCACTTTTGGACAATTAAACAATCTAGCAAAGATAAAATAAAGCAAAAGAAAAACAAAATAAAACGAATCAATGACCACGAAGAATGAAGACAAACAAGTAACGCAAACGATTGTATTCAAGAAGAATGAGCATACAACGAATTTTCAATGTTCTTGTTTCAAAATTTTATTTTATAAATAATAAGGTTATAAATTAACAGAAAACATGCTGTTAGAAACACTTGCCAATATTTAATATGCTAATTTAAGAACATTATAAATATTATAAATATATATGTATATTATGTTTACCAATAAAGGGTAGAAAAGCTGAAACAATGCTAGATTTGACCGTTGGCAGCTTCAGCTTCCATCCTTTACCATTTTTGTTTCCATTTTTTTTTTTTTTGTTTTGTTGATTTTTCTGCTTTTTGGCAAAATTAAATTTTGAATTGTTTTGCGAAATATAACGTAAAGTGTACTGTGCGAGAAAAGGAAATAAAGAAAACTGAAAATGAAAATAATGAAAGTCTGACTTGAGTACGGTGCTCAATACTACAATATATATTTGGCGATGTTTGTGTCCCTGTGCCTTATCCTATCTATCGTTGTTTTACTCTAGAGTAAATATAAATGCGGAGAATTGCTCTATATAGTGTGTCATTCCTAGTAGGAACTTTATCACGTTCTGTCTTTTACTTAGCAAAGTACTCTAAGCCACAAAAAATTAATCGTAGCTACTGTTGACCGTTTGCTCCCAGCGCCTTGTATGTACACGTTGCTGCGGAAGGAAGTGCGCCATGTCAAAACCCATTTGAAGCTTAAATAAAAAACAATTATATAAACAGAATAAAAAGACTTTGAATAAACGGGCAACTATTACCAACGAATGTCAGTTGAGCCAACCAGAAAAGGACGAACAATTTTAAGTTACTGAGTACCGCCAACGAGGGTGGCAAAGTGTCCTTTCCAAAAACTCACAAAAAATCACACAAAATGGCACTTCTATCCTTTTTTCTTCTCTTGTTATTCAATTTCTGTATCGTCTTCTCTATTTTGCTGTTTTATGTTTATGATTTAGCTCCTTAAAATCAGCCAGTATGTCTAAACACCTTTATACTAATTTGTGCCTTTAATAACTTTTTAATAACAATTTTTATACACTTTGACATTTTTGTAAAAAATGGAAAAAGGGTACATGAAGTTTGTGCAATGGATTGTAAAAAGGGAGAGAAAGCGTGCAGACCCCAATAAACTATTTTATATTCTCGATCAGCAAGACAAACTGAGTCGATCTAGCCATGTCCGTCTGTCCGTCCGTCCGTCTGTTATCGCTAACTGTTTCTCAGCAACTATAAGAGCTAGAGCAACCAAACTTGGTATGTAGGTGCTCGTACCACTACGCTTTTATTTTTTAATTGCCTTCCCCCTTCCCCGCAAACCGAAAAAAGGCAATATAAGGCAGTAAAAAAATCTTTAAAAATCTGAAATAAATCACAAAAGCGCTTGGTCATGGCTACGCATAAATTTCAATTTTCAATAAAATGCTTGTAAAATGCTGACGCGCCATACACACGTGCTGACGCGCCATACAAACGTCGCTGCTGACGCTACAGCGACCAGCTGTGACGCGTCCGCTGTTTTGTGTGTATGTGCTCATGAGTGCATGCGTGTGTTTGCTGCGATGTCCTCGTCAAAGTGTATCTAAAAGTTGGTGGCGCCCAACTTTAATTTTAAGTATTTAGTTAAGACTAGTATCCATCTTAGATAAAAATCAACTTGAACCTTTAACAATGAAAATTAGCCTTTATTATAGGATTTCGATAAAAAGCATTTTGATATTAAATCCTGGGAAAGTGTTCCGGATTTGAGGTAAACATTATTGATTTTTTGGGGGCCTATCATTGTCACTGATTCCCTTTTAAGATACTTCTTCATTTTTCAGAATTTACCTTAAGAAAGCTGGCATATCTAATGTTGTGAACTCAATATTTTGCTTGATGAATATTGAGGTCATTTCATAGCAAATATTTATGTTTGTTGGATACAGTGGAAAAAAATACGTTTTGTAAAAATATGTTTTAGTGGAATGAACACAATTTTAAATACAATAATATGTATTAAATTGTTTTTGGTTTATAATTCTTCTTCTTCAAACTCACGCATATGAGCGAGCATGAACAAAAAACTGTAAAGGGAACATAGGAGTAAAGAGACAGACAATCGGGGCACGCAAAATGTAAATGAGCTCTGGGTCATTTTTAAGGGGATGGACAAATGAATATCCAGCTGCCAAAGATCCCCAAAGCGCGATCTGTGTGGCCTGTGAAACCAAATCAATGTCCAACCCTTTTAAATCGAGCACTAGCTGTCCTGAGACCTAGGCTATTCAACTCCCTTTTCCTAAAACGTTTGTCGCGGTACATTTTATGCATAAATTAATGTTCGCTCCCTCTGAAAATTATAAAGCCGCGTGGTAGCCTTACCTCGCACTGTGGCGATCACAGGCAACCTGGCTTCTGGAGCCATTCAAATCACAGGTCAACATCTGCTAAAGTACATATGGACATGTGTGAAAAAATAAATTCAAAATTTGAATAAGCGCCTGGCTCATTAGTTTGGAGCTACGATCCTTTTCTAGCTTAGCATTTAGCTTTTATAGGGTTGATTTGGGTATGGAATGTTTGTTAGCTACCGAAAAAGTCTATAAAAGTACTGGTCGCATATCTGTACCATAAAAATTCGTATGCATATAAATATACCTATGTACATAGAAAAAAAAAATTACAGAGCTTAAGAAGACAGATGCTCTCATACAAATGCCTCTCAATTGCACAAGCGGATGTGAGCGAAAGGCACAGAAAAACAACAGTAAATATTCTCAGTATTTTCTTTTATACTGTGTTTACACCTTAAATAATCTTGACCCTATTAGTTGCGCTTTCGTTTCGATAGCGCTTCGATACCCGTTATTAAAATTAATGCCGTAGATAGTGATTTATTTATTTATTTAATGTCAACTATGAACAGTCGACGGTAAAAGAAAATGATAACAAAAGATTGTTAAACAAAACCTAACAATCAGGTCTGGGTAATAGTTAAAAAGGTTAAAATAAATCAGAGGCCTCTCTGTTGAAAAAGGAACAATATTTTGACTGTACCTAGCAGGAACGGAGGAATTAAGTTGACTCAATAAATATGAGGAGTCAATTTCCCATAACTAACCTTTAACTAACTTAATCATAAACATGACACCTAACATAATCCGGCGGTTAGTTATGGATGGGAGATTAATGAAAAGTAGTCTATTAGTGTCTCTATTTTGAGTATTTTAGCATTAAATAATTAAACCGTTCGTTTTATTCAATGCAGAAAAAGAAAATAAGCTGTCATACGCTTGCTCCTTATTTTCTTTATAAGTCACTTCATGGTCCAGAGGGCAAGTGGTCGATATCCATAGGTGTTTTATCTTCGGAATGTAAGTTGTACTATAAGATTGTGTTATTTTTTTTTATATTTCATGTATTTATATCTAAATAATAACCATGTTGCAGTCACTACAGCAAATATTGCCTCGCACTTACATAAATAGTTACATATGTACGGATACCTAATAGGGGTGTATTCATGTTTATATGTATCTACTTATGTATATATAAATGCTAGGTATGTATATACATTAATGCACATTCGCATTAACATAAATTAAATTCAGTATGCGTAAGAATATGTACCCAAAACATATGTATGTACATACTATATAATTGCAGTACAATAATTATACATATGTATGCTTTGGCTACCAGCGACATAAATTATTATGTATTATGTGCAAATACATATGTAAATGAACAGATTTGTATGTACATACTTATAATAATATCAAGTAAGCAAAATGTTAAATTTCTAATTAAGGTTACGATTAACGACAGTAATTATGAACTTTTAATGGGTTCTCAAAGAAGCCTAGTTATGTACATACGTATTTACATATACATACATGTACATAGCATTTTGTCAAAAAAAAAACTTAAAAACCTCAAAATCTTGCATAAAGTATAATATCTCAAGATGTTAGAGCCTTAAAATATGCGTGTAGTATTAAAATGAGCATATTAATTTTAGCCAACTCTGAAAACTTTAAGAATTATGCACAAATCTTGGCAAAGTTTTTTTCATAGTCGTATGTGTACAGCCGCTTCTCATTTTATGTATGTAAATCATGCGGTTTGAAAAATTGTCGTCGAAAGTCCACCCGCACGAATTTGAATCGTATACAGCACCCAATTGTGACTGAAAGTAGACAACAACACACCTTTCTCTCTCCCCCGATAGCAAAATTATTTATTCACAACAAATTGCATTTATACACACCCTCCTCGCACTCGCAAACTCGACCATATAATAGCTAAACTGGACGGGGCTAGGAGAAACTGCGGCTGACTAGTTCGGTTTTGTATAGATTCGCGTAGAGAGTTGAGTCGCGATGTCCAAATTATATATTAAATATATACATACATAAATTTACATAACTGAAGTCAACCATATAATCATATGTACATGCCAATAACAATGTATATACATACGTTTGTATATACATTGGTGGATTCACATTTATTAGTACAGTATTCGTGGGAATACTTAATTGTATTGAATTAAGAGTACTTATCACCAATTTTCATTTATAGAAATTATAATATTTTTATATAAAAATTTTAATAGTAAAGGCAAGTAGGAGATACTTTCGACACAAAAATACATAAAAGTAGCATTGCAATTTTCTTGTTTTTTGACAACTGTGCAATAATTTTAAACATTTTAATACTGGGATCTACAGCAATATAGATATATATGGTGGATGGTGGTACAGTGGATCCATCGCATAATCGGACAAGCTCTTGTGGTATGATTCGGTGTGTAAAATTAATAAAAAATAGACTATGAACACATTTTTTTTTTACAAATATTTATATTTTAGGTAGTATACTAACTTAGTACTACAAAAAAAAACGAAGCATTTATCTCTAATTATTGAAATATGAAACAAAAATTAACCAAATTTCGTCTCTCAACGCATATTCGAAAAGCACCTACCGAGTGGGTATTCCCTTGTTTGGCAAAACTACTTGTAATCGCTTTGGCAACCATTTTACCAAGATTTGGGACACTTCCGGCTGGGTTGAGTTCCAGGCTTCGACGAATCCTATTTTGCATCGGTACAATGTGTTATATTTGTTCCTAAGCACTCTCCTAACAACATTTTTCCCAGAGATGATCCAGAATACTTAGGTCTAACCTCTGGGAAGGCGTTTGAATAAGTCTTGGGCAGTTGCGGATCAACTAGAGCATTCTTACGTCTAAAGTATGGCTGGCATCGCTATTTTGGTAAGACGCAAAATTGCTGCGATCCCCAATTTCTCGGCTGTTTGTCATTATGCAATGAATAAAACATTGCATTGTATAATGTTAAAAAAAAAGTTGAATTTCTAAACATATTAAATTATTAAATTGTCTCACTCCAAAAATCTGGTGCTTTCAGCAAGTATTTCTTTGCAAATCGCACTCTACATTTTTTATTCATATGGCTTAAAAGGGTTTGTTTCCGGCTATTCTTCCGTAAACCTCATACATATGCATGGTTAAATGTATAAATTTGTCTACCTTGACATTTTAATGCAAAAAGCCGAGAAATTTGGGATCGCAGCAACTTTGCGTCTTACCAAAATAGCGATCCCAGCCATACTTCAGGCGTAACAAAGTTAATTTTTTATTAATTTTACACACCGAAACATGCCACAAGAGCTTGTCAGATTATGCGATGGAGCCACAAATACCTTTTCTGCTAATTTGGGCAAATCAATAATGCTGGCTGTCTATGTCTACCAACAGAGCGAAAATCGATGGAGATCCGAGCGGGTAAGCCGGTATGGTATATAGCACCTGTATGCACAATACATACATACGTAATGTTGATATACATACATTCATACGTACATATGTATATAATTATTCATATTATACGCACTTATTTAAGGTTGATTTTATTATACATATGTGTGTAAGTACATACACATAAATACAAATCAATACTCATAATGTAGATATAGTATATGCTTACATACCAACATATGTACGATATGCATACATATATACATAGAAATGCAACAATAAATATATACCCACTGCAACTGCAACAGCCAAAACAGTAGAAAGAGCGAGAGAGCAGAAGGAGTGTGAAAGGGGGAACCAAATAAGCTAAAGACAGAAAGAGACAACAAGTCCTTGAAGTAGATATAAAATCGTATACAAATTTGCGTTGTGGGGGTGTATGCATGTATATGTATTTATATAGGCCTACTGGTAGGGGTTGATATTGCAGTTGCCGATGACAGAGGGGTTGAGGGGTCACAGCCAAATAAGGGATGAAACTGCTGAAACTGCACTGGGAGCCCGACGTTGAAACTGCATTTAAGTCAAGTGCAGCCGGCCTAGAATTACAGCGCCAAATAAGGGATGTACTGCAGAAACTGCACTGGGAGCCCGTGTGGGTGAGTTCACGTGAATTCGAGGAATGGGGTAGACAAGGGGGGACAAGGGACAAGGAAAGCTCCTGCCAAAAATGCAACTGCAACGTTACAGCTGTCGAAGCGAATGCTGGTGCAGCAGTCCACGGCGTTGCAGCTGGCATTGTTTTTGCTGCTTCCGGCTCCGCCGTCACTGTCTGGCCAGCAACATAAATATCAACACCACCTAATACCCCAACAACCCCCCTCCTGCTTCCAAATCTCTGCTTATACGCTGCCACCGTCTCTGTCACTTTTTGTTTATCGCAGAGCATTTTTATCTCATAATAAGCCTGCCAACCACTGGGCTCCACTGCATCCTCTTCAATATTCACATCCACCTCCAACATGTAGAGGCAATTTTTATTCTCTGTTATTTGGCCGTTTCATGCAGAAGCGCTATAGTCCATGGAGTAGAACAGCCGACTGCGGATCGTCTAGACTTCGCGGAGCATTTTTATTTCTCAAATGTGAATACTTAGTGATAGTGCCTGAAGAATATAAATTAATTACAACATTTAAATATAAATACAGTTACTTATATATATGTATAATTATTCTCGATCTATTCTTCTCTTTGTCTATATTTATTCAAGATATAGACAATGCCTAAAGCCTAAAATTCGCAAAATTAATGACAGTGTTTATTTTATTTTCAGATCATCATAATTTTAACAAAAAACAATAGACCAAATAACGTTTTCAAACCAATATTGCCGACCTGAAGCAAGCAACAATAGCAACTCCACCCAAACCTAACCATAATTCAGTTTAACACAACAATAGAATGGAATACGACTTTTAACTATATTTATTAAATTTAAAATAAATATATCACTCAATAATTAAATAACAACTGCCCAACTATCAACCTGAGCAACAACAACAACAATTTTTAACAAACAACTCAATAAATACAAAATCCAATATTTGATAAAACAAAATAAAAAATAAAAAGAAGTTTAAATCAAACAAATAAACGAGACCAACAAAATAACCCATACATAATTCGAATACTGCAAAATTGAAATCAAAAGTACAAAAGTAAAATTAGTAATACGAATATAACATAAAACGCAAAAAGGAATACGAAATTTATTATTTTACAATCGAATAGCTTTTTAACAATTAATACGTCAAAACAAAATAAAATAATTTTCGGAAAAAGTTTAATAAATCTGAAACTTTTAACAATATTTCTTATTGAAGCTTGAATTCACAAGTTTCTCAGCACAAAAAAAAAATTAATAAGGTGAAGCTTAATTTAGTTTAAGGTTGGTTAGCATATAGTTAAAAGCTTAATCGAACGCCAGCATAACAAGAAATATTATAATTTCACGAAGCTCTCCAATCAGCATCAACATATTTTCTTTGTATTCTAATTGGCAATACACTGACACCGGAACAGACAGTTTGGAATATCACCTACCATATAGTTAGCATACACACTATCACACAAACTCACACAATTATATGCATTCATACATCTATAAGTTTAACTAACATATATTACAAACAATCTATAATATAATATATATAATAATAATTAATAAGGTAATAATAGTCGAAAGACCCCAAAATTATTATTATCCTTAGTAATGAATTACATTCATATAATATAATCGATATTTTCCAAGAAGAGACACTTTTCCAATAACGCATATATCCAAACAAATAAAGCACAACCAGAACAATAAAATCCGTTATTTTAATTTATTTATTATTGTTGCTTTCAAGCCTTAAACATTTGTATACACCAATTAATATTTATTGATGGGATATATGCGATAGTTTGTCAGCAATTAGATAAAGAGTTTGATATTTTATGAGGTTCAAAAATGTTATAAATAAATTAAAAGTAACAAAATAATTATATAAAATATATTTGAATAATTACTAATCGAAGCTATGAAGATGTCACATATATTTGAGTGATATTTTTTGGCTTAGGTCAAAGCAAAAGAATTAACATATTGTGATTTATATTTTACTAAAATCAAACAACAACAAAAACAAAGAAAAAATTAGCAAAACTGAATTATAATAACTTTGTAAATATTTACATATAAAACTTAAAAATGATATTAAATTTTAATATCATGATTAAACTAATTGGGAGTCCTTGCAATTTTGTAAATCTGAAATCTAATCATTGAAAGTTACAATATCGCGAAAACGCAACGTGTGCCTTATTCCGGCCTTATGTTTAAATTATTTTAAGTAATGGATAATGAAATTCAACCCTACAATCATGTAAAATGCAGATATGCAGATCCAGAAAGAGCCACCATCAACGATTCCATGCAATCTATATGGATATTGGCAGTCCAAAAATATAAAACTATGATCTTTTATACGGTATGTATTTATCGAATTCAATAAACTTAGCTGTTTTCTTAAGATTATATAAAAAATAGAGTAATTATAAAAAGACATTTGAAAAACAAGTTATATACAAACTATATTTATGGGTACTATAGAAATATGTAGAGATTTTTTGACAATTTTGCGCATTGCTAGAGAAATTTAGTAACTTTTTTGCTACCATTCATAGAAATTTCTATAAATTTTATATTCTGTAGAATCCCAGAATATACGATTTAATTATTAAAAAAAAGTCTTTTAGATTTAAATAACTTGTATGTAACTCGTAAAATACAAGTTTTCTTAAGAGCGTATTTACCTTATATACATATACCTAAATAGCTATATTAAGATATCAATCGTTTTCATCGTTTTTTGTTTTGCCACAAATTTAAAATGTTGAACTTCCAATAATTATTGAAGGTTAAAAGCGCACTTTTAATTGCTAAAAGAGCAACAGTAACGGTTGATGGTTTCTGTTGTTGACTTTGTCCAGTAAGTACCATCAGCTTCTCACTCTTACCGTCCAAAATAGTTGCAAGAGTATCTCGTGTTAAGTTAAGAGAAGAGAGCAACAAGCACGTGAACTAATGTAAGACAACACACTGGCGTCAGCGTTGGCGCTGTGGTTGCCATTGTTGATGGCACGAAGACGACCCCTGCCGAAGATATGTATATATGTATGTGTGTAGTGCTAGAAACGAAGACGTTTTTGTAGTTTAGTTTTCTCTGATGTTACTCAGCAGCGTTCTAACATCCTTACGAATACGCGTCGCGCTATCGCCTTCGCGCTTGCCTTTGCCTTGGGCCAAGTTATATTTCTAAGCACGCAGGATGTGCCTGCCTCAAATAGTCATATTTATACTTGGGCGATGCAGCGACAAAAATTAGTTTTTCAATGGCTCGCGCGCCGTTAGGTTACTCTTAAAATAGTCAAAAACTCGTTGTTTCAACTAATACCACTCAACGCCGTACCAAAAGGCCGGGAAATGATGAAGCGCGACTTTACACATTTTTAATTAATGATGAAATTTCAACATACTCGCTAAAATAATGCAATTAAAATATGTTCATGCTTAATGAAGTTGTACGATGAAAATCAAATAGTAATAACGACTTAAGTAATTATCAATAATGTTATAAATAAAATAAATATATCAATAGCCACAAATAATAAGAGAAATTTGAAAAAATTTTGTATGATTTACAAAATATACGAAATATATTTGTATTTATGGATATGATTCCCAATACAAATGACTGGTTATTGGTTATTTATTTATTTTTTGGTTTTTAGATAGATAGTATCTATCTATCTGTAATGTGTGTTTAGTTTTTAGTATAATACTGTGTACCTAAACTTTTATGTGAATTCAGCTTTATATAAATAATAATATAATATTAATTGGTAAACAGATCGTCTTTCCGGCTATCAGTAAGTTAAGAAGATAACTCCATCTGTTTGTCATCAGTAACAGAGCAGCGGGCATCGCACTGGGTGGACCAGAGGAACTATTGTTGCGGTCTCACGCAAAGGTCGATCAGTGGCTGCTGTCGCAGTTCACCAACGACCAAAGCCAAGGACTTCGGCAGTTGTCTCGTAGCCCAATACCACCTCCTAGGCATATGTTTAAAATGGATGCCGCTGATTTCTGGCAGCAGGCACGAGCTCCATTTGGACTACACCCACTGCCTTCTAACAACCACCAGCCACAGCATCATCATTCTCATTCCCAATCGCAATCTCAATCTTTATTAAATCAACAGCAGCAACATGACCATTCTGGTACTATCAACAGTCATTTGGAACTTAACAGAAAACTGGACCCGACCGATTCACATACACAACAACAGCAGCAACAGCATATGGAAAATCAGCTGTTGCAGCATAATGTCGATCTTGGCTATGATAATGAATCCTTTCCAGTACAGCAACATCAATCCGCCAATCAGTTAAGCAATCACCATTTGTTATTTAATGCAGCGGCCGCGGCAGCCGCTGCCGCGCACCTCAAGTCTACTGCTATCCAAAATCATAACAGTAATAGCAACAACAACAACAGCAACGCAAACAACAATAACATTTCAGGCGTATCGGATCATTCGGACACCCCGCACTCATTGCCTCCTCTGCCACTCTCTATACCACTCCCACTTCCACTGCCACTGACATCCATAAATACCCAAAATGCAAGCAACTCCAGCAGCATGACTGTCAAACCAAAGCAAGAGCTGCAGTCGCAACACCACCTCGAAGATTCCCGTCGACGACAATCGCACCAAACATACACTAGAGAATTCTACGCACCTGGTGAGCAACAGTCTCAATCTCAGTCGCAGCCGCAATCTCAGTCAGATCCCCAACAACAACAACACCACCAACAACGCCAAGCTCAAAGTCCCTCACTGAGTTTACTCAGCAAGCCACTGTCCCAAGGACAACAATCGCCCCAACAGTCTTTGACTCCATCTGGCAGCAGCTCCACGCCAGATATTAAGTACAGCAATGAGAAATTGGCTAACGAGATTCAGGTATGTGATGTGTTTTACTATTACGAGATTAATATTACGAGATATCAATATTGAAATACCCGATTTACAATCAATAGTTCTCTATTTAATTTTATTGGCCAAAGTAAAAGAAATCTAAGTATTGTCGTCCTTGAAAATACTTTTTATTCCCAACCTATGTTTATACATTTCTATGAACAGTAATACCCAAAAGAGTAAGAAAAGTTTCTCTTACTCAATCAAAGCAATGGAACTTGTTTATGTTCCGAAGAGAAATATTCAAAAATTTCCCTCATTTAAATATGTGAGTGCAAATATTAATGAACATCCTTGTCTACCCCTTTCGGGTGTTTTGAAAAGCTTGCAATAGGGGAAGCTTTTTACCACGTAGCTATATGTATCTATACATATGTATATTTAATGTATGAATGTATAGAATTTAGATAGAATGATACAAATACACGCAAATTCATAGATTTTAGATAAGTTATTAGAATCAAGCTTGTTGCTCTTTTTACTATCTTAGATACTTTCTTTGGGAAGGCTCTAAGAAAACTAATGAGATTGAGCTCAAAAATCTGTCACAAAAAAGCTATATATTTCTCCACGCTTTTCGGAACACTCACCATAAACAAATTAAGGGAAGGAAGGGCGACTAAGAATGGCCGAGAGAAAGAGCGAGTGACATGTTCACACAATGGGACACACAATGTTAGTTACAAAAATTAAAAAAAGAGTGAAAATGAAAGAGAAAGCAATCTTAACGATTGCTTAGTTTTTTCGCTGGGTAGTGTGTTTTGTTTTTATTAATATTGTTCCTAAGTTAACCCCCATTCAGCGGCATCTCAGCTCGCCGTGTACGTTCCATTATCATTCGGAATTTCTCCTCCCGAAAACGAATGTTGGTTTCCATTTACGTCTGGGGTGGAATTTTCACTGTTGTATTATAGTATAGTGTGCTTGTTTTTTTGGGGTTGGGAATGAGAACATGTTTAGTTTTATGGTACTGCATACCAAAAACGCACACATACATAAGCACATAGACGACACTAACACTAACACTGTCGTTGCTATTCCAGCATCGGACGTTACGCTGTCGCTCCTTTTTTTCTTTGCCTTCACATCATACCGCATTCAGTTTGAGTCCTTGAGAGCGAAAGAGTGAGTGGGTGAATGGCAGTGTGAGTGCGCGTGTGAGCGAGCATGCTATAAGGAGAGAGTGAATTTTCTTCTCGTTCTTTTTGCTTAGCGTAGTTTTTTCATTTGCTTTTACTGCTTAATGTTACTCGCGCATAATTTCTTGAAGAAAATAATAACAGTATGGTCAAAAGACCATGATGAAATAGAAAGAGAAGCAAAATTAGACGCAAGCAAAGCAGAGACGTTGACGTCGGCGACGACGACAACAAAATAAGAAGAAGACGTTGCATTGATATCCCGTTTGCGGATAAGGCGCAATGTCTGCCGGCAGACGTGCTAAGGACATCGGGCCGTTAGGTTGTGTTAGAACTTTGAGTCTCAATGATTGCTTTCAAACCGTTTTAATTATGACGCGCGCGACCAAATCTTGTACTGCTGTCAAATGACCTATGAATCCGCAAAAAAGTTTTTTGAGTTCAAAAACAATTATCAATTAGGCCATACCGCGGTACGCGAACCTCGAACCAAGAATTTCATACACACATATGTATAAACTTGCGTGACAATTTTTTTCCTATGCACATGTACGCGTGTATATATGACGCATGTATTCAGAAACCCAACAAAAACAGATAATGAATAAGTATATAAATTATAGTCGGCAACAGTTGTGACAATCGATATACATAAATGCATATATTTTTGTTAATGTACTTGTACATGAACAACAAATCTAAAGAACAATTGTATTAAATAATATGAGAACCGCGCGCTGACTTTGCAAAAATATAAAAGTATAAGAACTAAAAACAAAAACATTGATCTCTTATTCGTTACGTTACGTTTTAATTGGAGATTTTAAACCGTTCTTAAAATGACACTTGACTGTGAAGAGGAGCACGATGTAATTTTAGTTTTAAATTCAAAATTATTTCAAAATTCGAATTAACCTGGAAATCACTCTATTATCCGTTTGTGTTTTGTTCTTGTTGTCAGTATCAGTTATTTTTCAATATAATTAAATTTGCGTATCATTTACATCTATAATTAATTAACCTGTAATTAAATTGCAATTCATATTTAAAAAATTTTTAGCACGTTGCTACTACTTCTTAAAATTATATAATTTTGAAAAAGAAAGATAACAAATATATGCAATGATTTAATTAAAATGGTTAATTTATTTTTTATATGCCAATATACCAATGAATAAATCATTTCAGAACTATTATTTCTTTCGTTATAAGATCTAACTATTTTTTCTTTTACATATAAAAAAAAGGCTTTCTTTAATTTAATACTCTTTGGTTCGTGGATGCAACTCCGATAATAATATATAAATATGGCCATCCTTAAATATTTACCAGACTAACCAATTCAATTCTAGCAAATGAACTGTCGCACGTAATATTAATTTAAGATAATAATATATATATATACTATATGAACGTTTATGTCTACATATGTATTTACGTACTATATTATTCGGTATACTATAAATACTAGGTATGGCATTTTTGTAAAAATGAAACTGGGTATTCTTGTTAAATCTAACTGATTCGATTGTATGACCTGTAAGAGCAACAAGACATCCTAGACTATAAAAGCTAAAGATTAAACATTTTGTATACTTTTATACCTGAATCCTCCCCAAAAAATGTACGACAAGAACTCTCATCAGATCTTCTCCGTCTATTTCTTTGTATGAGTGTGTTGTTGTTGTTTTAAGTCAAAGTGCATTCCAAGTTGTCCTATTTTAGCTGTATGTATGATATTCAGATCTCAGCAACTAATAAAGATAGAGAGTTTGGTTGTTTGCAGTTGTATTAAGAATTTATATTTCAATATAAGTTGAGTGAAACCCTTATGTTAAATATTTTTAATGTTTCGAATTAGGCACGCATAAGCTTAGATCATTATCAGCAACAACAACTGCAATAACTCATTTACTCTTTAGTATGTCTTTTTGTGGAATTTCCATATATCGAACGCAACAAAAAACCAACTGAGAACAAAAAAAGTTTTATTTTAAAGCCAAATAATTTTGAGTTGTCCAGAAATTGTGAAAATCACAGACATACGTATGTATAAAACTAAAGCACCAACTTCAGCAAATCCATAAGCAACATTTGAATCTGATTAGTGGTACAACTGTCCATTTATGTCCTGTAAAGAAACTATTATTCTACCAAAACATGATTTCTCGTTTTATTTTTAAATTTTTGCACTGATGTACGCGACAAATCGTTATGGAACCACCCATATTTATGTGCGTACCTGTTTATACGTGTGTTTCATATGCACTTGCGGAAATATTAACAAAGATTGAAGTACTATAAATTTTTTTTAATATAGATCGTTCGATCTATATTGTATATCCTTTATGTAGTGTCAGAAACAATTAGTTGCGCATAAATATTCGTGATTTTTTATTTTAAGTTTACAAAGCTACAATTTAAGCTTAGAACATTAGGAATATGCTAATACAATTTTATTACTTTTAATGACATAGTTTCGTCTAATTTTTCGTATACTTACAGCTACAGCTATCTCGATCCAGCAGCGCGGCCGCAATAAGTGAACGTACCCTCGAAGAATGTTGGTCTACCCTGCAACGAGTGAGTTGGCATCTCTTCCGTTGTGTATAGTACTCTTCCACGTTGAAGACACAAAATTTGCACATACATATGTACAAACACACACACAACCAAGTCTTTTTGACATCTCATCTTTAATACCAAATTTTAAACAACTTAAATTAAATTATAAGTATTACTCTTTTATATGTATGTATTGGTTAATTTTTGATTTATTCTGAAACCTAACCACTTTTTAAGTAAGTAGTACGACATTTATGCTAATAAATTTTTTATGTTTAAATTCCAATATTTGTTATTGTTTCTATTTTGAATTTTAACTAAAATTAGTTGCTCAACGTGTTGTCTTATTTTTCTTTACATTTTAATCTGTCCTTTTTGCAGAAATTTTATACGGCTAGGCTCAGATACTTAAAAATAAATATTTAATTTTAACGTCTAAGTCAGAAATATAATTAGCAAATAATTGGAAATCTCTTTATCAATATCCCTGTCTATTGGAAGTACACATAGTACACATATATGTATGTTTATATATACAATTGTATACGCTCTAAGACGGAATTTTTACAGGACGACGGTCATATAGATTAATATAAATATATATATGTACATACATATATGTACATTGCACATCCTTTTAAATATGTATACACGCTGAGCCAGCGTCTTATGGGTGTCTGGGATTGTAACAGACACACACACTGTTTGTTTTCCCCCACATTTTTTTCCAACCATTTTCATTTTATACCACTTCGACCACTAGTTTCTGCCCTCCCTTTTTTTTCTGGTCCTGTTTCATTTTTTTTTATTAGCAGCAGGATACGTTTATCGCTGCCTCTCTCTAGCTTTACTTCCCCTACTGTGTGTTCAGAGTGCACATATATATATATATATATATATATATATATGTACATACAACATTCATCTTACCCTCAAGGACTCATACTCACACTCACACAAAACGAACGTTACAGGCAGCATTCACCGACGCTGACACCAAATCCGCAGGAGCATGCTAGACTCTCGTCCTGGCCAGCGGTAAACATTCATTGGTGCAGCGACCCTTGTCACCAACCCCTCTGAGCGTAAAAATGCATTTGTATTTGTGTGTTAAAGAATTAGAAAAAAGAATTTCAAAATAGAAGGTGAAAACAGAAAAAATGGTCAAAAGAAATATAGTTTTGTATACATATACGTATATGTACATATGTAAACTTATTTACCTGCAAATTAATACATTCATACATATGTTTCTTTTTTTAATTTAATATTTTAAATCGAATTGGTATTTTAACAAATCATCATTTTGTGAAATTACTTAAGTCATTCAGTTTACTTTATTGTTATTTATGTTATTACCGCTACACAAATATATGTACATATGTACGTTCATATAATTATATGTAAATATGTATATTGCAAATTCACACTGACGTTCTATTATCGCAATCTCATTTGCCGACGATTTCCAGCATTGCCGTTGGCTGCCTGCCTGGCAGGGTTTTTGTATGGTGGCTAGTGGCTGGACAGTCGGTAGAGCTCTTAATTTTTTTGTTCTTATTTTATTATTTTTATTATTTTTTTCTTTGTGCAGTGCAAAGCGCGAGAGAGGAAAGAAGCAGAGGCATACAGGGACTGGTGTCCGGTGCTGGTGAAGCAATGGCTTTGTGTCTCGGCCGAATGACGAGCTCGCAGCAGCGAATCGGTGGAAGCAAACAGTCCATTTGGCGACCAACCAACCAGAGAACGCCGAGCACTAGTTGCCTTGCCTTTCCTGCCCTGACCTGCCTTTCGATATGCTACAACACTTACTTTTTTTCTCTTTATAGTGTGTGCCTAGCGCGGCTTGCCTACACATTACAGACCGACTCCTTATACTCAAATCTTGAGAATGGACGAAAATAAATACAAACTTTAGTACATTAAAGAACTCTTTACGTTCCTCGCGACAACTATGTGACTTTGAAATCAATTATACCGACTGTAAATATGTAGAAGCATTCATACAAAAATTAAAATTACGACGGACACAAGGTCTTCTTTTCTAGTTTTCTTCTAGTACTCATGACATTTATGTATTCTAAAATTATATACCCAATTCTAAATTTCATACATTGAAATTTTGATTATACATAGGTTTCCAAAATTCATCTTGTTCAAATCAAACCATGGCAGAACATAATTTTCTGGATTATTTTCTATGTACTACATTTCTAAATTTCAAAGTACTGACATATGTATATGTATTCTATATGTATGTAGTTGTTAGCTAGTAAGGAGAGTATATATGTACTATACAGTAAATACACATGCTGTCAATTCAATTTATTATGAGCTTTAAATGAATATGTTCATTTGTATCAGACCCAGAACCTTGCAAAGGTTTGAGATATGCATTGTTATTCAATTACACTTAATACAATTTTATTTTGTTTTTTATGGTATGCTGTATATTAAACGGGTACATTGGATTTTTACAAAAATCAGCATAAATTCGAAGCACAAACTTCAATTGTATATATACATATATATATTTTATATATGGTACATAAATATCTGCAAGCGTATTTTTTATCAGGTGTGCTATAAGCGACAAAAAAAATTTTTTTTAAGAAAGAAAGAGTCAAAAGTAAATTAAAACAATAAAAAATGTTGTTTTGCTGACTTGTTTTTAACTTGTACGACATGTACAGGTACACATTATTATAAAAAGAAATACAAAAAATAGTATGTATTCTCAATAAAAAATTTAAAAAAAAAATTCGCCGAGAATTTTGGAAATCTTTTGTATAGAATCTATAAATTAACATAATCCAGGTCTTGCGACAACAGTTTGTACGTAAAGCGAAAAGTAGGTGCATTACAATGAGAGAGCTAACATACAAATTAACCAAACAAATTTAACCTTGACATACAGCCATTCACAAATACACAGACACGTTAATGTGAAATAAAAAGTGCTTTTAATATATAATTTATATACATTAATTACACAAATACGTGGATTGTTAAAATTCTCTACTGAATAGACACCGTGTTCTAAAGTTTTAATTTTCTTATCTGCAGCTATTCATGCACAAAAGCGCGATGCAACAAATCCAACAGCAGATACCTCGGGTCGGAATGGGGGCGCATGGCGTATCCAGTACGGCTAGTATGGGAGGTGGTATCACGCCCGGGGTGGAGACAAAGCCCCATCAGTGCCAACAGTGTATGAAGAGTTTCTCTAGCAATCATCAGCTCGTGCAACATATACGTGTTCACACCGGAGAGAAACCCTACAAATGCTCCTACTGTGATCGTAGATTTAAGCAGCTGTCCCACGTCCAACAGCACACGCGTCTTCATACTGGTAAGTTTGCTTGTAACAAAGCTTTGGGCAAGCACGAATAAAGTTAGGCGCAGCCAACTTTCTGATACACTTTGTCTTTGGCAGGCACTCACATACACACATTGAAATCAAGTTTTAAAAATAACTACGATGTGTTGGGTGGGTATACAGACATACAGATTAAGAGATAGAAAAATAGTTAGAAAGACATTCTGTTTGTCATACTGATCAAGAATATTTTATCATGACATTATAGCAAGTGTCCTAGTGCTTAAATGTTCGCCTGAGTTCTGAATACGATTTCCACACTCACACCTTGCTTATAACTTAGAAGTATAAAGTGGGCTCAGCAATATACCAGCTGTACGTTCCGAATTTTTGCTTGGTATTAAAATGACTCCTTGGCCTTCCGTAGTCAAGCAGATTTAAGCTTAATGCACTTTCCAAATAATAAATAAAAGTGTCTTGTCGTCGTATCACGTCTGCACAAATTCTCAATTTTGCTTCTAATTAGCATTCCTTATTATTTATAATTATTATCTCTTTTCAAACTAATGAGTGCAAAAGCTTAATAAAAATTTCACGATTTCGCGGACACAAATTAATACGGTCTCTGGCAGGTAAAGCAATTACTCTAATAACAGTGGAACAAATCTTGAAATAACCCCAAAAATTTCACTATTTTGAATGCGTAGAAAACTGTTACTGTATAATTGTCATTATGCTCTTTCTTTTTTAATTGTCTGTCAACCATTCCACACACTCCCCACAACTTAACTTAACAGCAGACTCTGTACGACAAGTATTTTGATTACAAATATGAGTACGCCTGACGAGACTCAGTCTATCTGAGCATGCGACATTAGAGAAGGTCAAATGGGAAATGAACGAATTACCACTGTTTAACTCAAAAACAAGAATTAACTGTAAATGTACATTTCTTACAACTGCAATAAAAAATGTAATTGGAGGATATAATTTAAATATACACACATATTTATATAATTACATAATTATTGTATCTCTTCGTATTTAAACAAATTTATCCAAATTTAAAACAAATCAAATTAATATCTAATATAAATGAAAATAAGCCCATCTCTAGTCTTGTGTCCTTAGATCACTGACAAATGCGAATGATATAATTAAATAAACTTTTGAGTGCTTTCCGTCGCGACGTTTACTGTTCGGCACCAGCTGCTACAATTGCCATACGAATAGTCGATAACGCTTTTGAAAATGAATATGGCTGGGTACAGTTGGACTTGGCCGTTTGTTGGGACGTACACAATTATTCAGAGTCATTAGTTGCATTTAAAGCTTATTGTATTTCTTATGACTTATGTATATTCTTCCGCACTTTACGACATGGTATGCGTTTTGAAGCTCTTATTTGTATATTTTTATTACTGTTCTCACCTAATTGCTATAATAGTATATGTTTTGCAATTAGCTATTTAGAATACGGACTGTTAACTCATATTTTGCTTCAACAAATTTTTAAAGCAAACAAAAATTTTGCAAGTATAATATTTTGACTAACTAAACTGTCGTTAAAAAATTAAAGTAATCAAGCTATCAGACACTGCATGGTGTGATTTCGGTTAACGAACACCGAGGGTCAACTGCATATTCAATTGTCAATTAACATTCATATTTTGTAAGAAAAAATAATTAATTCTATGAACGTTTTCAAAATACTTGTTTTATATTTAAACTATTGACTGTATATAGTTGACATTAAATAAGTAAAGAAATACACATTTATATAAACATATATATAGTTTGGTTAGCTATAGTCGGGTGCGTCCGAATTTTCGAGCATTTTTATGTTTGTTCTTCTAAGCTACGTTTCGTGTTTCTTTTCCTATTCTTTGCATAAGGTAATGAAATACGCTTTAATTAAAAACCAGTTTGTAATGTGCTGCACCTCTGCCCTCTCCCTCCATCCTTGTTATTTCATTCAAATTTCCTCTCATGGGTGCAGCAGAAATTCAGCGACCTTCAGCCTGATGCGTGAAGCTTTAACTCCAACCCATAAATATGTTATCTGTTCTCGTTGCCGGCCGAGGTAATTAACCGGTTAACCGTACACAGCCAAACAGGCTGTCTGACTAACGCCAAATTTCAAGCCAAAGGACTTGGCAAAAAAAGAGGTTATCGTGAAATTACGGCTACAGGAGCTGCTACGTCTTTCGTCATTATCTCTAGAAAAAGTCGAAGAGAACAGCGTGTTGCTGTTTGAACCAAGAGTAAAAATACGTGAACGAGAAAAGTACGGTCCCAGCTTCTTTCAGACTTTAAAGCACTTAAAGTGACAGCGCAAATAAAGTGGCAGCAGCTACGTGCCCTTAGGTGTGAACCGCGTTGTACCAGCAATGCGCATTAAGTTCCAAAGTGTGAAAACAGGATGTACTAAGAACAGAAAGAGAATGTCCGCAACCGCAACGCAACGGAACGGCTGCACTCTGTAACTATTTATTTACATTTAGTGTAAGTGTCGCTAAAAAGCAAAGTGACTGTAAGTAGCTTAAACGGTTAAGTCCTTTTGCGCTGTAGCCTTTCTTCGGCGGTCCTCATAAGCGTCACTGACCTTCCACTTTTTTTATTTAATTGCGCGTTCAAATGAAATTAATTTTCCTGCAAATCTGAAACACGTAATTGCCGCAAAGCTCAAACTTTTCAACGTTTCACTTCGAAGAAATGCAATTTGTCCACGCTACATATATACATACATACATATATATGTTCGTAGGTATGTACGTCCGCCGTCTTTTTAAAAACGTTGCTAAAAATAAACTCTTAAAAGCACTTGCTTTTTAATCGTATTAAAATAAAGTCAATCTATCAATTAACCATTACTACCACCACTGAACGCAAGTCTATTGGTTAGTAACGATAAAGCTCGTATATTTAAAAATGTTGCATAATTACATCTACTAAATAATTTCACTTTCCAAATATTAGTATTAATGAACAACACTGTGGCGAATATGATCATAGAATAATCTATGAATCATCTAACAACTACACAATATCATTCATCTAACAACTACACAATATAATCCATCCTACAACTAGAGAGCACGACTACAACTAGACAAAAAAGAACGATCTAGAAAGCCAACTCAAGCACTACACATTAACATTTTCATTACCAAGCTAATACGAGTACTATACAATAAGAACGATTATCTCGCCACAAGACTTAACAACGTACATATTAAATTTGTGATAAAAACATTGTAACAAATCAAATCAAATAAAAAAAACTTGTGATAACCAACTTAACCAAAACACTATACAAAATATGAAACACAGTGGTATTTAAGTTTATGTATGGTCAAGTAAATTCTTTTATCCATGCTGAATTTCACATCGTTTTAGGTGAGCGTCCGTACAAGTGTCACCTGCCAGACTGTGGGAGAGCTTTTATTCAATTGTCCAATCTGCAGCAACATCTACGTAATCACGATGCACAAGTTGAGCGCGCCAAGAATCGCCCCTTTCACTGCAATATATGCGGCAAAGGCTTTGCAACCGAATCGAGCCTTCGCACACACACATCCAAGGTGAGTGTTTTGTTATCCAAGCACACTAGTAACATCCAAACATTCGTCAATCTCAAGCGCAAGCCATATACTACCTACTCAACCACATTGCTCGTCACTGTTATTTTCTTTTTGTACTTTGGTATGTTTCTGCCTCTGCTTCTGCTTCTGCCATCAACATTCCATCAACCAATAAACCAACCACCAATACCAAATCATCGCTAACCTCAGGAGCTACAGCTGCATCTTGGTGTCTTGCAGCAGCATGCAGCACTGATTGGTGGTCCTAATGCAACATCCTGTCCAGTGTGTCACAAGCTCTTTTTGGGTGCTGAGGCTCTCATGGATCATATGAAGCACGTCCATAGCGATAAGACAATGTCCCCGCCTCCCTCGACGGCGCCTCCGTCCTCAAGCGATCCACGTAAGTCACAGTCAAAATACTTTGATCCAATTTCAATTGCCTAACTGCCAAATTTAGCGGCTCAATTATGTGATGGTCCACTAAGTGGACAATGTGGCCCGACGACAGTTGCCTCTACCTCGGACTCAGGTGTTCAGTCAAGTGAAAACTACCTCGGAAAGCGCAGAACAGCAAATCATCCCTGTCCCGTCTGCGGCAAGCATTATGTGAATGAAGGATCTTTACGCAAACATCTAGCATGTCACGCGGAAAGCTCGCAGCTTACAAGCAGCCTGCGCATGTGGCCATGCTCCGTTTGTCAGGCTGTTTTTACACATGAAAACGGTGAGTTTCAGCAAGCCTATTAAGCCAAAATTAAATTTTTATTAATTATTTAACATTATTTATAACTTAACTTTGCCGAAATTAAAATCAAACACTCTATAAATTTTATACACTTCGAGTATTATATTAAATTTTTTGATTTTATCGCTAGATAAATAGAATCTTGAAAAAAGTGTTTGTTTTACAAATAATAATCTCTTGAATGTTTTTCTTTGCCTTTTTGCCCAAATGAATTCGAATATGATGTCAATATTGTCAAATGAAGAATAGTATTCGAGATTCTGTGAAATATATACATTAGAGTGTGACAAATATACATTTAGAGTCGGAATTTTTAAATTTCGTAAATAATTTGTATTTAATATGTTTATGAAAAGTTTACGATTTCTGAGGTTATTTATCCAATATGTTGGGCATAAGTTTGAAGCATATTTAAGTAACTTCCGATCAGCCCCGGGTATAGATGTATCAACATAGATGTATCTACCTAGATGTAGAGATATAAACTCCAAAAACTCAGACTAGTTCGGGATGTTGTTAAAAAACAATGAAAAATAGTTGGAGCAAATAAATTGAAAACAGGCTTTTTTCAAACGGGGCCTAAGCAAAAACACATAACCCTATAAGGTCGAAATGTTACAGTTTGCAATATACTTTTCATGGCGATGAAATAAAATATTATATTTTCTTATTTTAATAAGAAAATAATTCATTTAAAAATAAAATACTTGTAGTAATTTTGGAATTTGGAATTTATTATATTATATATTATATATTATATATATATATTATATATTATATATTATATATTATATATTATACATATATATGTATATGCTTTTATTTGTATTATTTCAGGTCTACTCACACATATGGACCACATGCGTATGGATCCGAAGCATCAGTTTGCCGCTCAATACGTTTTGGTATGTAGTGATCTGTTCAAAAAATACTTAAGCCTTAAACAATGACACACACACAGTCACGGGCGGCAGCGGAGCAACGTGAGCGCGAATCTCTGTTGGCAGCAGCTACGTTAGCTGCAACATCTGCCACTGGAAGCGGATTGGGCGGTGTTGGAGATACTGTTGGTTTGTTGGAAGCGGGTCCATCGTTGTGTCCATCACCATCAGCAAATTCTGAATGCTCCTCAACTGGACGCCTATCCTCGTCATCAACCTCTGAACCGGACCACGATCAAGATCAAGATCAGGGCCTGACTGAAATTGATAATAAATACAATATTAACAATATGAGCTCCGCCACCTCTAATAATAATAATAATAATAATAATATAAATAATAATAATGCAAATAATAATAATAATAATAATAGTAGTAGTAGTAATAATAATAATAACATAAACAATAATAACAATAAAATTGACATCAACGACCTGAGACTTTCCAGTGCAAGCCAGTACACAATAGACGCGGAGCTTCATGCGAATAGAATGTCTCTGATGGCAGCTGCCTCGGCAGCTGCTGCCGCTGTGGCTGCGTCAGCTGGTTCCAGACAGACACAGGAAGGTGTTGATGGAGTTGCTGGCGCTACTGCGAATCAAGGAAGTAGTGCTGCCGTCCAGGCAGCAGTTGTCAATCTTGCTGCTGCCATGCGTATGAACAATACGGCCAACCAGCATCAACACCATCGCCAACATCAGCATCAACAGCAACAACAAACCGTAAGACTTTTAATCCATTCCAGGCTTATTTCGAATATAACATAGTGTTATCATGGTATTATTTCAGCATGGTGATCATTCGCTTCATGCCCAGATCTCAACACATCACCAACAGCAAGCACAGCCACAGACCCATCAAAATCAACATCATCACCAGCATCAACAACAGCACTTGCCACTGCTGTCTCCATTAGGCGGTCAGCAGTCGCATCATGGTGCCACTTTGCACCGCTCACAGCCAACACTTAATGTGCCCAGCCTGCAAATGGCGACAGATACTACTTCATCAGTGATGATGAGCATGATGCGCGGCTCGTTAGATACCAGCCTGAGCGGCATGCATCCAATGGAAGCGCTACATCACCAACACCAGCATCAGGTTTCCAGTTTCCCGCAACAGGCAACCAACATACAGCATCCAGCTTCATCTAATCTGCAGCACAGCCACCATCATCCGGAAACAGCACTACGCATGCACCAGCAAGCCGAGGCTATATTGCGCTCTCATACTGAGGCAGCTTTTCGGTTGGCTGCCTCCGTGGCTGCCACAAATGGAGTCGGTAACACGATCGCCAACTCAAGTTCCAATGCTGTACCCAATTCAACTACTTCCTCCACTGCACCTGATGCTGGGTGCGTCAAAACCGAATCTACAGTACAACAACATCAAAATGAAAGTGATTTTCACACGTCGCCACAACGATTTTCCTTAGGACAAAATACGCAACAAGAGCAACCAGCTCACAACAGCTCATGAAATTGATAAGTTACCGATCTGTATTTATTGTCTGACCCAAACATGCGATTGTGGGATAAGGAACAACGAACAAAGCTATGATGCTAAACAAATATGTATTTAGTTGAGCCTCAGGAAACTGCATGCTACTACTTCATAACACCATTTACAATGCCTACAATTACAAAACAAAAACAGACCTTTCTCATCACATTCTTCAATTGTATATCTAAGCATTATTATAATTATCATTATTCGTTTAAATATATATTTGATTGACTATACATATGCTATATGTATATAGGAAAAATAAACAATTGGAATAATTTATCTCGGTAGTAATAATTTTTCAGTTTTTTATTTTTAAATACAAGTTATGTAGTAACATATGTCTTTTAATAATGATGTCCAAATGAAAACTTAAAATTTTCTAAAAAAAATGTCTCTATACAACATTTACTAACATAAGGCATACATATGAAATTTAGAATACCTATGTATGGTAAGGTTGTATGTTAATAAATTATTATACTTGTAAATTCCTGTTTCAAAATTCAGATAAAATATAACATTAAAAACTGATCCAGAATTTCGATATGAGTAATTATAAAATGAATATGTATATTAGCATCGCAATTCTATGTAATACATACATTAATAAAGTTTTAAGATGTGTATGCAATATAGTCAAAATTTAATATGAATTTAACGCATGTGCAATTGATTATTAATTGGTAAAATAGCTACATAAAGATATTTAAACAAAAACTCTCGATTTGTATAAAGAATTAGATCATTAAGATTTCAAATATGTATATACTTATAAGTATATTACGGAATAAATACATTAAATAAGATACTGAAAGATTCGTTATTGACAAACAGAACCGTGTCAAAAATAATGTTATTGAGCAGTAAGCATTTATTCTTTGTGGTCAGTCAGTTTGACATATTAAAAATTGACTACATCACTTATGATCACAAACCAAGTTCTGTAGAGGCATAAGATGGAGAATCTTTACAATATGTGTATAAATAAACCTGTAAGCACAATGTACATACATATATTTATAGGCTTATCCGAAATAAATTTGCTTTATATATTGAATATATTTTAGGCCGACGTGCACTTTGGCATCAAAGTGCTAATTTGGTTAGATCTCTCATCTTTATAAAAAATGGAAATAGGTATCATAGAGTTCTATAACCGAATTTGTTTCAAAGTCAGCACACATAAGAACGCTATTAACCGATTTTAAAAATGTCGAATGTCGGATAAATTATAACTTCGGAGATATCCAAACTTATTTAAGTTAAGTAATTTACTTACTGATGATTCAAATGAAAACGAACAGTAATGCGTAAACTAAAATGAATGTATGAATGCCTACGTATGTTCGCTGCGAGATCCGTGTAAAATAGTTGTCTGAGCCCAACTTTAATGCCCGATTGTTTTTATAATATATTTATAAGTTGTGGGTTACATGGATGGCAAAGACATTTTTTTCATTTATTAAAGGTTTGCATAATTTATTCAATACTTAGACTGCTAGACTTATAAGAGTACAGGCTTGTACGATTGAACTTTTCGAATTATTATTATTGAATTTAATGATTATAAAAAATGGGTTGTTTTCAAATTTCGAGCTTTGAACTTAAGTTTATGCAATTTATTAACGTTTACATTCATTTACTAACGCAAGCAATTGAACTTTGTTAGTTACTCGCTGGCCTGCAAACCAGAACTTCGACCACGTTTTTGTGGCGAGCTGTAGCTGCCACCACCACCGCCGGGTGATGATCCTAAGATTTGTTCATGGGAGCGCTTCACGCTGTTCACATTAGCAGCGCCTTGCATCTTTGTTGTAGTCGGATCTAAGTAAAGAGTAGTGATATCATAAATATCTATTAAATTATATTATTATTAAATAGTGTAGTGATATCATAAATATCTATTAAATTATATTATATTATTATTAAATAGTATGAAAATAATCATTACCTTGAAGCCACCTGACTTGGGTTGCTGGTCCGTAGCCCTTCTGATTGCGTGCTGCAATGCGAAATATAATTGCCGGCTTGTTGGAGCAATCGACGTGTGCATTAGAGAGCGACGCATTCGGCACAGTGCATTGGTTTGCCGCTCCTACATATACACGTACGAAAGCCAGCTGTGGCGAGGCTACCTTGTCTTTAGCTGTTGGCTTAACGGCTAGATACACAGAATACTCAATTATTTCCTTAGTTTTCTGAGCAGGAGGCGGCTCCCATGTTAAATGTGCACCTTCCTTAACATCTTTTGATATTTTTATAGCCGACGGTGCGCCGGGAAAGCCAGGCAAGCAGGTTTTAAAACTGGATATCTAAAAATAAGTAATAGTAATAATAATAATAATTTGTTTATTCAAAATAAAAATATAATTCACATTAATTAAAAATAAATATATATAAAACTATATTTTCTTTAGAAAGAAAAAGAAAGAGACCCTTGTGTTAAGGATTGGAAAAAAGTATTGGAATTTGAAAATTAACAAGAACAAAAACAATATCAATAGCAAACACTTACCTCGCCCCAGTCTCCTAGTCCGCATGTATTGAGTGCAGCTAAGCGAAACCGATAAGCTGTGCCTGGATCTAAGCTAATGCGCGGATATTGAGATAAATCTGGCAAATTGTCGGCATCAAAACTAATGAGATGTGGCTCCTTGAAATAATTGTAATCTATATAGCTGGTGACTGTGTGAGAAAGTTCCTTAAATATGCCCACTGTGTGCCATTTATCGTTATCATTAACTATTGGAATAGAAGCCTATAATGATAATAAATTTAACATTAGTATAAATAAATATTATAACCAATTTATTTAAAACTGCTTACATTGCCAATAGAGGAAAGTGAAGCAACTGGGGCTGTACCAGAGACGTGGCCGGCAGTTGCAGTGGCCGCTTGCATCACAGCTGCAGACGCTAAAGCATCCAATTGTGAACCTTCTATTATATAGAAGCAAGAAACCATATTATATTAATATAATTAATTTTTATACAAAATCCAAGACACATACCATTCGGATGATCCCCATCGGTGTCACTAGTCGTTGATATTGCTGTGAGATTGTTTCCAGCGCTCAGAATATCACCAGATTTTATTGTTGTCAAAATGTTGGCTGCCTCTGTCTCTGACGTTGTCGGCTGATTACTCTCTGTCCCCTTATTTCTGTTAAAAGCAGTTATTGACATAGCGAAATTGGGCTGTAACAAGAAATTTAAAAATATAATGTGTGAAATGTATTTAATTCGATAAATGATTTTAGAAGATTTAGATTTATAAAGATCTTCGCGGCATATTTTGTCAGTATATTATATTAGTATAATATACAATTTATATATATTATTTAAATTTAATGAGTAAAAACTATACCGCAGATATGTGTTACAAAGTCCACTAGTCACAAGAACGGAAGCTCTAAAACCTCGCTCAACGACAAGATGAAAAATCATGAATTTTTTTCAATTCCACTTAAAAAGCGATGCGCGATTGCGCAATTTAATAGTGCAATTGAAGCACCCAAAGAAAAGAATCAATGCTCTTGTTGTTAAAATAAGCCACAAATAATAAAGGTCTTGAATAATTATATCAAGAAAATAATCGCTTGAAATATGTGTTCTGTTATATAGCCTTAGACTTCAAACATTATACATTAAAAACATATTCTCGACTTCCACAATAATGAAATCTCTCATCATAAATAGTAAACTCACATTTAAAGGTTTATTTTCGGCAATAGCTCCAAGGAGTCCATCAGAATTCACATCCGTAGTACTGCTAACTCCAGATACATCGTCCACTCGATTTGATCTAATATTTATAGACGCGTCTATATTCTCCATACCCAATTGTACTAGTCCAGCCGCAGCTGCTGTTGATGAAGCAGCGACGACTTTACTATCAATATCAGCATCAAAATCTTCATCAGTATCCATATCTTCAGCTTGTTTACAATCATTTTTTTGAGGCTTTAGCAAGTCACCAGCACCATCCAGTTGTTCAATAATATCATCCATTGGATCGGCAGTGACATATGTTGAGTCAGTCATTGTAGCAATCGGGACAGACGCTTCAACAGCATTGTCTTTCTCCTTATACTGTTGTTGTTGAATAGTTGTTTTTACTGTAGGCGGACCACTTCTCGCAGTTAATGTTAATGTGCGCTGATTTGAAGTAGCAGTAACACCACTAGCACCTCCAGCATTAAAGATGTTAACGAACCCCTTTCTTGCTGCCGTTGATCCAGGTAACATGACTAGCTTATTCCCTACCGTCGACCCAGTACCACCACTCGCAGAGCCACTCATTACAGTCACCGGCTTGCCGCTAATATAAACAGCTGTCTTTTGCTGCTGCTGTAGCGATGTGGTTGCAAGCTTTTGGCTGGTGCCGCCTGCCGTTGTTGTCGTGGAAGTAGGTATAGTGAGGGTAATGGGCCTCCCAGTGGACGTGCCCCCCACATTGCGAACCATCTTTACATTATTCTGGCCCGAAATAATTGTTCGGGTCGCACCTTGGGCTATTGCTGTTGTGGTCGTCGTGCCAGTCGAACCTACAATGCTCACAATGTTGGCGCCGCCTCTGGAGGAGCCTCCCCCTGCGCTGCTCATAACGGTGCCTGCTGGTACAGTGCGCAGTGTAGCGCCAGTGGTAACAATGATAATCTGGTGATTGCCTATCTGAGTGCCTTGTTTGTTTGTTATGACAAAAGCTGGCTTGCCCCCCATTACATTCGGTGTCACTTTGCCCATTTGCAGAATGTTTGAGTTTTTCATAATTAACTTTCCTCCGGATACGGCATGAGGTGACACAAGTTTTAGCACATTACCAGATACAAGGGGCGGCTTCTGCTGCGCTTGTTGCTCCTGTTGTTGTTGGGAAAGCCCTACACTAGCTCCGCTTGGTGATGGTGTTGTAGTTGCTGTCGTAGTCGTTGTCTTTAGCTGTAAAGATAAAACAATAAAGGAATTATGAATCGAACAGCACATGTCATACCTGAATATGAGCTCCTGCTCCGGAGGAAAGCTGCTGACTACAAATTGATATTGCCTGTGTAGTAGATGGTGTGGACTTTGCTAGATTAAAATTAACCTTTGGCAATGTCTGAACCGTCATGCCACCGCTGCTTGTCTTTAAGAATTGTAACTGAACATTTGACGCAAGTGTAATTGGTTTTTGTATAAAATATTGTTTTCCGCCAATCGATGTGGTTGTACCAGATCCAGCTACAGCTGCTCCAGTACCACAAGCGTTAGATTGTGTTGTTGATTTTATTATTGTAGCAGTTGTGCTGTTGATACTGCTACTAGTGGTAGCTATGCGCAAAGATTGCGCACCAACCACAGTTGGTGCTGATGTGTTAACTCCCACTCCAGGAATAATGCGTAGTCCACCGCTGCTCGTTGTCTGTGATGTGAGAACAATACCGCTAGGTGTAACCGAACTACCTACACGCACTGCAACATTTGTATCTGATGACAATGAGGAAGATCCTCCTATCTTCGAAGAAGAACTAGAAGGGCTGTGTCGAACTTTTGACAATAAGCCACCGCTGCTGCCTACGTTTCCACTTCCACCCGCTGCTGCAGTGCTGCTAACAATGGAAATCTGTGGCTGAAAATTTATTGTGCCAGGCACTGTAGTAGCGCTAACTGTTGCCGGGACCGCTGGCATTGATGGTGTCTTCATTTGAACGGACGCAGGGCCTTGGGTTACTGTTGACTTTTGATGCACAGTTGGAAGAAGGGGACCTGCACTACCAACGCCCACTTCTAAAACTGGGATTCTCTCACTTTTTAATGCAGCTGCTGATACCAATGATGAATTTATACTATTATCAATGCCTCCTCCTCCATTGGCGGCATTTGCAGCTACAGGTTGCTGGATCAGACTCTGATTAAGTAGCTTCGCGCTGTTCGCTGGAGTTTGCTCGATTTTTTGAATTTGGAGTACATATGCTGCGGCAAAAGTAGTTGCCGTCCACGAAAGCTCTAAAGCATGTGTTGACGCGCGCACCAAAGCCACTTTAACGGCATAAAGTGGTTTGGTCACTTCCAGATACCACAAGTCTTTACAGCAAACCTAGAAAAATTAACAAAATTAATATATTATATATATTAATATTCAATAGTTGTATAAATGCCGTTCCTGTTTACATCAAATGTATAGCTCTCAAGTGTATAGACTTATTATATTGTTTTTATAAGAGAAGTACATCTCACCCTAACCTGGTTGTTCCAAGCTTTACGGTAACCGTCACGGCCTGACCAAACATATAAACGACTTTGTATACCAACAGCGCAGTGGCCAGCTCGCGCTCTTGGAACATTTTCCTCTATTGTGTCCAAAGTGATATTTTCCCATGTCATCTTTTCTGTGAAAGAAACAAAAATAAATGTATATTTCAAAATATACAGTTTAACCAAGCCTACACAATAACATGTTTACATATGGTAAGCGATCAGAATCTCAATTTTTTGTGATGACAAACTTTTTTTTTACATTCTGCATAACATTTTTAGCCAACTGATCTGTGGCACAGCGGACTGAAATTGAAGTGAAGTTAAAGCAAAAGTATCTTAAATGAATTAGAATATTGGGTTCCTGTGATATTTAACAGTTTTTGGCCGGAAAAATATTTAAATTTTTGTGCTTGCCAACTACGATAAATCACAAATCTAAAAGTTTTTTTTTTTCAAATCTCTATACGTTGTCACTTTAGATTTTGTTTTAGTGATTTCAAAAGTATCTAGATCTAAAATCTCTGAAGATTCACGCGGCAGTTACAGAATTTTACAAAATTTTACAAAAAAAAAATACATTTTGTAATGGTATATACATAATTTTAAAATATTTTTGTTGGTTTTAATTTAAAAAAAAAAATATAAATAAAAAATTTTCTTTTTTAAATTAAATAAAACATTATTTGTGATTGTTATCAATTATTTTCAACAATCTCAATCCCGAATTGTTTTCGAATATTTACAATCGTAATCAATTAGTAATTGAGCGAAACCGCAAATAATCGTGACCCTATAATATATTTATTATTTACTACTATTATTTATTTTTATTTACTCACATTTTGGATTAAACAAAATAAGAAAGGCATTGGAACTAGCTCTATGTGATTTTAATTTTATTAAACATACCTAAATCGAGAACGGCTAAGGTGTTTGTGCATTTCCACTCTCGCTCCGTCGTCGGCTTTGAACCGTTTATTACCAGTGGCACCCAGCCGCCAAACACATACATTTTGTTGGCAATCATTGTAGCGCTGTGTAATGAACGTGGAAGTGGCAATTGTCCTCTGGTTCGTGGCTTTTCCCAAGACATTGATTCTGCAATTAGGTAAACACATCGTATGCTGTTTACTTAACTGTACGGCATTTGCTTAAATTACCTGTATCTAGTAGCCAGAGATCCCCTAAACGACTGCCACTCATCCCACCATAGACAAGCAGGTTTAGTTTACCAGTATCTTTACTGGTAAACGAGATTGCGGTGTGAGACTCACGAGGAGGTGGACTGTCACCAAATGTTTTGGGTATTATCCATTTACCATTATGACTGTGAACTCCACGAGTGTCCAGTATGTACAAGTCATTTAGGTATCTATTTAAAAATCAAAACATGGATTTAGTTATTCAAATAGTTTGTGCAAAAGTTCTTACTTTGGTATGTTATTTTTTGGATCATCAGATTCATTCGCTAGTCCGCCAAAAAGAAAGATTTTTTCCCCCACCATTGTGAAACTGTGCCCCAAACGTGGACATGGCGATAAGCCATTATCTGGTGATTCTGGATACATTTTTCGCCACTCCCACTTGGTTGCCTGCAGCTCATAGAGATCATTTGAGTACTTTCCATACTCAATCATTCCGCCAAATACAAACATTCGGGTTCCTTCCACTACAAATCCATAGGCCGCACAGCCATTTGGGACATCACCCTTTAGCACCGGTACATACCATTGATTAGTAACTGTAAAACATGCATGTAAATTCAAAATCACGTTAAGATTCATATTCTATAGATGCATACCGGTATTGTAAACATGCAACTCATCTACGATTCCTTCGTTGCCACCACCAAACACAACCATAAGTTCTTTAATATTTATGGCACGGTGACCGTGACGCGGTCGAGGCTGAGGGCCGGTAGGGTTGAGGACACGCTTCCATCGAAATCCCGTCGGATTGGAAGTGTTGTCTGACATTTGCTCCAAAGCATTTACTTGACATTGATTCTGCTCCATATCAAATCGTTCCTGGTCATCCTGTAAAATCTGCTCGGAATTCAATTCGTCAACTACAGATGAGCTTTTTAATCGAGCGGGCTCTAGACACTCCATATTAAACGTCTATTTTGTCTTTCTTTATTGTAATTTATAAATTTGCACTTCTTTCTGCTACCGTTATAATTCCGCACACTCACACAGTTTCCTACGTTTACAATTAACTAGCGAAGTTTCGCCAAGTTAAAGCAGAAATGCATTTTTTCCTACTGCGAGTCTTAAAAGAATTAAAATATTCAAATTAATTTGTGTTTATACACAATATTTTGCAATATAACGAAACATGTACTGCGCACTGTTAATGTACATGTGCTAACAAATTAATGTTGGTCTGGCAATGCCGCCAATGGACGCTCCACAAAGTTTAGTTTTAGTGGAATTGTGTTGCAAACATAAAAGGTTTTCTTTTATAAAATATTACAATTACTAAACAATATATTCTTACCTTTTTTTGTCAATAAATCTATCCGGGCGAATATAATAAATTTCAATATATTTACTTCAATATTTCTGTGCCAACTCTAACACACAATATGCAGAAAAAAGGCGAAGAAAAAATGGAGAACGTACTTTAGGGATGCAACAATAAGTGATGCAAAAACATCGAGACACTATCGATAATCACAATATCGCTTTTTCACGAAACTCGAGCTGTTACTAGAGATGGAAGTCCTTGCACTATCGATAGCTGTCGAGCTGCCATCGATAGTATTCTTTTGCAAAATTTATTTGATCGAAAGGATGCCACCGAACTTACTGCTGATTCGTTCAGCTAAAAATTTGTAGTCGGATTCGTCACAGTGCACTATGGTCCCAAAGTCGATTTTATTTTTTTGGCATAAAATAAAATAAAAATTTTGCATGAACTATATTTAGAATATTTTAGAATTTTGTATTTTTTTTTTCACAGCACGAGCGTCAACTAACGACTGAACAAGACAAGAGACTTAAGTAAGCACCTAAGCTCTAAGTAAGGCAAATTTCACCTGCAACATATGAGTTTTTCTCGAAAAGGGGGAAAAACGGGGACAGACTATTACTGCACGGTCAATTACGATACTTATAAAAACAAACGTACGTTATTACATTTTCTCAGTAAGCCTCAGCTTGTTAGTTACACTCTACGAAAAGAAGGGAACGAATTTAAATTTTTTACACAAATCCACATAAGCAATACACGCATACACAACTAAAAAACCAGATCTTCACATAAAAGTACTCAAAATAGATAATACATACCTTTATCTTCATTTTACATTGTTAAATTATTTTAATTGACGCGAAAATATTTAATTGTGCCAAAACTTAAAATCATGTTAAAAAAAATATTTTTGTTTTTTTAAAGCGTCTGATTGATTGCTGACTTTTAAGAGCTTACAAAAAAACTAACATAATATTAAAAATTTTTTTAAAAATTATATTGTTTGTGTGCCATGTATTTACTTTATGATTGCATCAGCAAAAAGTCAATCTTACATTGAAATTTCGACTTTATGCCAAAAAAAATCGACTTTGGGACCATAGTGCAGTGTGTGAAATTAGGAAGAAATTCAAGTGACAATCATTGTTGAAATTGTTGAAGAATATAAGAATGTATTCTTTCGCTGCCACACAATACAGTTGAAATTCAAGTTAGGAGTGGAATACAAATACAACTAGCAATACAATATACAGGTATTTTAATTAGGTAAAAAATCAAAATTTCCGCGGTTTCTTTAATAAAATAAAATACCTTCGAGCACTATCGATGATTTAGAAGAACAATCGCTTATTAAAACAATAACATACGAGCAGCTTATTTTAGTGCGAGGTTTCAGACTACAGGAGGTCTGACTAACGAGGATTCCGTTTAACGTTTATTGAATCTTTTTTTTACATCAGTGTAATGTATGTATGTAATTTAAACTTTTCTATGTAAATACTGTATTTTTCAAACATTTTAGCTTAATTTCAAATAACACATTAAGCATGAGAGTTTTAAAATTCTAAATTACTATAAATGTTAATTTAAATTCAAGATTATTTTTTAAATATATCAGTTTATATATATTTTTATATATATACAGATAATGGTTTGCCTACTTAGTGACTTCGTGTCTATGGGTAATGATTTATTATATATCTGTAGAGAAGATAATTTATAATATATCATATTCATTATAAATCTGCATAGAAGATACTAATATATTTCATTGGAATGTAAAAAATAATTTCTACGTATTTAATATATAAGTGTTAATTTATAATCATATATTTCATACTGTTAAATTTTTGCTGTTCATATTTTCATAGGATATTATTTATTTATTTAAAAACAAAACAAAACTTAACTAAAATACTATGCCCTAACATTTGTCTCATGAATGGGAAAACTATCAGTCATCCTCAATAATCTATGTACGGACCAGATAACGACAATTGTGGCACTTTTTATGCACGCGCACAATGACAACACGGGACAATATACGCACACAAACACAACAAAAAATTGTGTGTGCGGCGCACAAGCAGCGCACAAAACACCCAGAGAGATCCGTGAAAAGGTCCGTTGTGTTTTTAGCCACAACGAAGCAAGCGCAAAGGAAATGTGCGCGAGGTCGATCGGCTGGCATATAAGCATAAGCGAGAAACAATATCGCTTGCTGTCTCGCTCTGTCTGCATTTGCAGCGACGCAGAGAACATACAAAAAATATTTTGACCTTTTTCTTGTGTTTTGCTTCGGGAAAGAATTGCCTGCGCACAAAATGCTGCTCAGATAATTTTTTCTACGCACAAGTAATTGCATTGTGGTCGCAACCACAATTTCGCTTGTCTGTGGCAGTACTACCATGGTGTACGCGTTGTGTTTTTAGGGGTGTGTGCACTCTTGCGGCTCTCTGGTACGGACTAAGCTGATTTTCGAGTCTCTAAGTCTTTGGATATTTTTCCCACCTTTCAAAAATATGAAAGAAAACCAGAGCTATTCACAAGCAGGGGAATAAATGTTGATTAACAGTTGATACTCTCAATGGATTTATTTTCTTCTTTGAAAATAATAAGAAATACATTTTAAGATATTTTTCAAGTTAGTTTTTATATTGCTACTTTTGAAGCTTACAAAAACCAAGGCGCAAGATAATTTGGAATTGAACATAGCCGCATGGTGTTCTAAATTCATAAAATTGGCAAGTCGATTATTCCGACATATGTACGTTTTTTTCAGAATTTGAATTATTAAACTCTGTAAATTAATAAGTGATATTACATTATATATCAAAAGTTTTACGATTTATTTCAGTAATACGAAAAAAATATAAATTAAGAAATTGAAAATATCTAATAAACAATGTATTTAAACTTTGTTTGTGGAAACTTGTGTGTCGGCATAAATAAAAAAAATAAATAGTAATTTTTATACCCTGTAACACTTTCCCGCCCGATCCATGACATACAGAAACAAATTTAATTATTTTGTATACATTAGCTACACACATCCACAGGCATACATATGTATGTGCGGTCATATTTACATCTATTAATAAATATAAATATACATACATATTTATATATGTAAGTATGTATAGGTAAATATAAACAATTCACCGCAGTGCTAACGTAATCAAGTCAAACAAACGAGAGTACTGATAATGGTACATTAGGACTGATAGCACTGCGATAATGTTCTGTGTCACTTAGGATATTTTCTATTACATACAGATATGCCAACGCATGTTCGTATGTATTAATATAGACACATACAAGTTCACATATTTATTTACACTTGAGAAGCTTCAAATAAGACTGAAATTGTTAAATCAAGGCACAGTATTCTTTAGTACAACGTGTGGTTCGGTGTTGCTTTTATAATTTAGGTGGTTCTTATTATTATTTATGTATGTAAAATCAAAAACAATAATCCAACCTTGCCACTTTAATTCTCCAACATTATAAAAGCGGTAACATGATACTATCATTCATAAAAGCTTTTAAAAATGTAGTTATATGTGAACAATACAGTCGTTTACCTCCACACTGATTACAAAATCCATAGAGTGTCGGCAGGTCGATTAATCAATGCATCGATACACTTATACGACATATGTAAAAAAAAGAGAGAAGAAAAAATCTGCAATAATTGTGTGGTGTACGAGTGCGCTAAATATTATTCGTTGTTTACCTACAAAATAGTTATTAAAAAAAAAAAAACTAAATGTTATTCTTTAATTGTTACAGTATCAAAAAATAGATTTTTAAATTTTAGTCGCGTTGAGAAACCAGAATCGCGTGGCAATATCCCAACCCTTTATTAGTAATCGGATAAAAACTATATACATTTGGTAATTAAAAACTAATTTAACATAGTGTAAAACTAGTGTCAGCATAATATGCTCCTTGCATACATATATATACGTTTGTTACAATTATGGTATGTGCAAATTTTTCTGCACATTCCTACATACCCATATGTATGTACATACATATTATACATAAACACATTCCTATATATGAATGTATGTATCTAAGTGATATCATTGATTCTGGGTTTCATTTACCTTGAGGTGCTGACTAAAATCTGGTAACCCTTCCCTTTCTACTGGCTGTATTAAGCAAATCAATAAGAGCATTTTATTTACATACGCATACATACATGATTAAATAAAAAACATGTATTAAGTATAATATGTATGAATATATATATACATATGTATACGTTTTAGTACAAATTACGTTATGAGCTATGACTTCAGATGCCGCATACCAAGACTGTTCAACTGTCATTGTCACTGAAGGAATACGCATGCTATGTACATACTACCATACATATGTATGTGATATGTACATACATACATATATGTACATAAATGGATATATACATACATATGTATGTATGAAATCTGTGCTGGCATGTATGTGATTGTATGACGTAATTTTTGCCCCCATTTGAAGCTTATGTTTACTGTTTAACTGAAGTGTGGGTGAAGAGATGGGGGTGAAAATCGTACTGTATACATTTTTTAACAAGATTGGCTTATGCAGAATATGGCATTTAAGTAATACCGATAATTCAATGTTGAGCAATTTAAGAAATTGTAAATTATTTGTTACCTTGTATTTGTACTTGTAATGCCGTTAATATTAGCGCATGCTTCGTAGCCTCTTTCGTTCTCTCTGTCTGTCCGCATCGAAAAGCTCTGCTTCTTATTCTTTTTTTTTTTGCTTCACATGCACACTATACTAATGTACATACTACATAATACTTCGTGACTGTTCTGGGCTGATTTACAATAACATACATATGTATGTATGTATACATACATATGTATGTATGTATACATACATGCATAATTATACACAATGAAATTAAAATTTGGTTAAAGATGTAGGGGAAAAAAATACATACACATACCAAAATATTAGTTGTAACTATTATATATTTATGTACATACATACATATATAGTATGTACATTCATATGTATGTACGTATAGGGTGTGGTGTGCAATTTATGTATATACGTGCATAGAATGAAAAAATGTAATAACTTTGGAAAACATAAAATTTCTTTAAATAATGTATTTTTACTTAAAATGAACCCTTACTATCTGTCTTTTTGAAACATTTTACCGAATCGATGCCTTTAGGTCTACATCCTTAAAAAAAGTCTAGAGATATTTCGAGATTGAATGAGCTTCAAACAAGTTCAAATTACCTTTGACAATGCACTGAAATTTGATTCACCGATATGCAACACATGTGAACAACTAATTGTAATGTAAATTTGTGAATAAACTTCTTAATCTCTAAGATCAATTATCAAATTTAATCAAATATTAACTTTATCATACCTTTATAGTCGATAAAATAATAATAAAATATAAGGTTAAAAATACTAAAATTTCACAAAAAAAAATTTTGTCCACAAATATGATAGGTGACTGTAAGTTACTCGTACGCCGCCTGTTCAATATTATAATATTTGTGTATAAAATTGGTTTAAGAAATTTACGCTGATTGGTAAAAGTTACAACTATACAAAAGTGTAGTTTTTTACTTTTTCATATTACTAATAAGTTAATTATATTTTTTTATATACATACATATACATATGTTAATAATTATATATGTATATACATAAATATATTTTGTTAATATTGTTAAAATGTTAAAATCAGCTGGGTGATTTTTATGCTGACATAAGGTCATGGCTATATCGGATCAGCTAGTCTTGCTGTAGTCTGACTTCTTGTTCCAACTTTCTGACAAATTTACTTTTTATAAAACGGTATATATTATGATTTGGAATGCGTTATTTTTTTCGCCTCTTTCTATAATTTTATAATTAAAGATATTCGATAGCAAATTGTGACGCATGTTCATGTCCATGTCGATGATGACGACATAATACTTGGATACGGTGTAGACCAGTTCAAGCTACTTTAAACAAGATAGCGGCATTATCGTCATTGACTTATCAAGCACGTCATTGTTGCCAAGATTTACAAATAGATTAGTTAATGTGTGACGGTACTATGTATATATAGGCTAGTACTTGAAATAGTTATCAGGTGTCGTAAATGAATGCTATCTTATCGCCAAAAAATATGTACAATCGTCGTCCATCAAAAACAATGAATTCTAGAATTTTAGACTAATTGCTGTATGCATTAAAGCTAGAATGGAAATTTTCACCAAAGTTCTATTAAAAACATAATTAATGCAATAACCTAAATTGATATAAGTAGGAACAAATTTGTATATAAGAGAAGACCTAAATAGCGGACAGGCCTTTTAAGTTGAAAACACTGGAGGTTGACGTAGTTAAACGATCGGAGTAGGGGGACTCTTATATATGAGAACAACAAAATTAAAATATTTTGCCTGCCATACAATTTTAGTTTTATTTGAAAACTCTATCATAGTAATTAGCTTTTGTTTGTTTGCTTGTCAATAACAAATCACAAATTAATTACACTAAAAAAATTAAAAAGGCACTTACACTACCCAATATGGGTTATGGGTTTGGGAATAAAATGCGACATAGTGCTACCGAATGGAATTTCAGGAAGATTCGTAGAGCCGTGTTATTCATATAAGTATATACGTAAATTAGCTGTGGATTTATTGATCTAGTAAATAAATATAGAAAGCAGTTAGCAACTAAATTAGTCAAATGTCGCTTTAAAGGCATACGATTTACTGTGCCTGTTTGTAAAAAAAAAAAACGATCGAGCTTCTTATAATCACATTAAAAGCTAAAAGTTAAAAATAGCTGTGCTCAATAATGAAATCAGTCAAGAACGGATTAAAGTTTGGCGCAGCCAGATTTTTTATGCGCTTGCACTAAGGGATTACAGCAAATTTACTTACTGCGTCGGAAGCGACGTTTTCTTGCAGGCGCACCCAGCTGTCAATATTCAAAATTGGAATTTGAACACTTTTAAAGTTATTTATCCGACCGCTCGGCATTGGTTGACTTCAAGACTTCTGCTTAATTGAACACATTTTTATAGAATAATGATATCATACTAGGTTCACTATGCACTACAATTCAGATTTATAAAAATTAATGTTAAGAATCGCCATGTAACTCTTCGCACATATACAAAGTTATTTGATTAACGTCTATGTTTGAGATTATTGAAATGTAAAAATAAATTGTCACTTTGTCAATGTAAATTGATGGGCCAAACATACAGTTATATTTACGCAATAATTCGCAGGTAATCAATGGCCACAATCGATGGAAGACCTGCACAATATGGTATATCACTTAAGCAACTGCGTGAGCTCATGGAGCATCGTGGCAGGGAAGGGGTCACGAAAATAACTGAAGCTGGTGGTATTCATGAGTTATGTAAAAAGTTGTACACATCGCCGAATGAAGGTATGTAAATGAAATTCAGTTTATAATTTGATACTATAGTCTATTTTTCTAATATACTTGTTAATTCTTACAAGGCTTAAGTGGGTCTAAGGCTGATGAGGAGCACAGACGTGAAACATTTGGCTCAAATGTTATACCACCGAAGCCTCCGAAAACTTTTCTTACGCTTGTATGGGAGGCTCTTCAAGATGTTACACTCATTATCTTAGAGGTAGCTGCGTTAGTATCACTTGGTCTTTCCTTTTACAAACCCGCCGATGAGGATGCGCGTAAGTAAAAGAGTTGAAATGTAATTAAATAAATTTTAGTAATGCCAACCTAATTACCGCTTACGTAGCTGTTCTTCAAGACGAGGAGGAGCATCATGGATGGATTGAGGGTTTGGCTATACTCATTTCGGTCATTGTTGTCGTAATAGTTACTGCCTTTAACGATTACTCAAAAGAGCGACAATTTCGTGGCCTGCAAAGCCGTATTGAAGGAGAGCACAAGTTCTCTGTTATTCGTAACGGTAATGTATGTCAAATATCTGTTGGCGATATACTGGTCGGCGATATTGCTCAGGTCAAGTATGGTGATTTATTGCCCGCTGATGGTTGCCTTATTCAGAGTAACGATCTTAAGGTGAGTTATGACCTAATCTCTTCCAATCAATTTATGTAATAAATATATTTTTATATATTACATATATTAGGTTGACGAATCATCGCTTACTGGAGAATCCGACCATGTTAAAAAGGGCACAGATTGCGATCCCATGGTTTTATCCGGCACTCATATTATGGAGGGTAGTGGTAAAATGGTTGTTACTGCTGTTGGTGTTAATTCACAGGCCGGTATCATTTTTACTTTACTTGGGGCCGCCGTTGACGAGCAAGAAGCTGAAATTAAGAAAATGAAAAAGGGTATGTTTATATTACTTAGTACATTCTTATTATAATTTACTAAATATAGGTCATCTTTGAAAAATGAAATTGACTATCATACTTACTCCCCAACAAACTAATTTAAACTTTACTGTTAGCATATGTGAAAGGCAACAATAAATTCTAAGCTCTTAAAAAAATTTTTCCAAATACCCAAAATTAAATTAGTAAATTTTTATGCAAAACTGTTTTCATAAAGATACATGTTGAGCTGGTAAAGTTTTGTACTATACAGTAATTTTTGTCCTTAAATTATTGAAAATATTATCAGACTATAACTGAACTGAAAAATTAATTAATAAAATATTAGATCAAAACGTCGCTTAGTTTAAATCTATATTTTGAGGAGTAATGTTACAAAAAGTCAACTTTATATATAAAATAATCAATTAATTATATAAGCAAAAATTATTTATGCTGAATTGCATCTTTAATTATATCGTTTTGTTTTATTTTTTATTTTTCCATATTCCAATTGTCATACGCGAATTGCATGACGTGAATTGATTGACCCATCTTTGAACTCCTTCATCTACCTTAATAAAACAAAAAACAACCAACCACCAAAATATCAACCAAATCAACCGAACTTAAAATCACTACCACAAAAAAAAACACAAATCAAATCAAAATAAAAAATCGTATGAACAAAAACTAAAATATATAAAAAATAAAAATATTTATTTGTCAAATAGAAGCAAAAAAAGCGAGCAAGCAAAAGAGCAAGAGCCTGACAGGTGAATCACTTAAAACAGAATAATAAAGCTGACCTATTTTTATAGTACTCTAAAAAATGTTGAGGGGGTAGATGCAGTCACAAACGTCAAAGAAACCTTGTTTCGAAAAACTTATTGCTTTTATGTATATTAACTATATTATCAATTGTCATTGTGAAAACACACGCCATATATATATATATATATATATATATATATTCTTCTTTTTTTTTTTAACTATTTTGAACACTCAAATCTTGTAGATATGTAGATAAATGTTGAAATTAAAAAAAAACAAAATTAAATTTTTTTTTGCTTAGAACCGAGCTTTGAGCTTTGGGTGTTGAAAATAGTGTATCAAAATTTGAACAAAAGTTATAAATTCTTTTTTGAGTTACCAAAAAAACTCATATAATTTAATTGAATAGAATAACTACTTAGCACGCAATATTCAAAAACATTGTTCCTAATTACTTGAAAATTTCAGAAAATATTTTGGCAAAATAATATTTTTAGTTTAAGTTAAAAAATGTATGATATTTTGAAATTTATCTATACCTTTAACATGTTTCGGGTCAGTTATTTTTGAATAACTCTTTATTAAGGACAATTGTTAATCGAGATTTCATTTACATTAAAAACATTTTTAAACCAAAATAAAGTAGGAGAATTTGACAAATTAGATCACATACCTAAAAATAAAAATGAATAGTACGCAAATAATATATATGTATAATAGAATAATGAAAAGCAATTACTATTGCGGCTGATGCAGGTGAGAACGATGGCCGCACTCCAATGAAGGCACCAGCACAAGCACAGCAACGAGGTGATGGAGGTGAAAATATCAAGTCAGAATCCGATGGAAATCATGTGCAGCAATCATCAACGTCAGCTGCTGAGACTAGTCACAAAAAGGAAAAATCTGTGCTGCAGGCCAAGCTGACAAAACTAGCGATACAAATTGGTTACGCTGGTTCTACCATTGCCGTACTCACTGTAATAATATTGATTATACAATTTTGCATCAAAACATTTGTGATTGATGCGAAACCCTGGAAAAATACATATGCAAATAATCTGGTCAAGCATTTGATTATCGGTGTCACTGTGCTAGTAGTAGCAGTACCAGAAGGCCTACCTTTGGCCGTTACACTTTCTCTAGCTTACTCAGTGAAGGTATTATGCTTATGTTACCATTAAATATTTTTTTCTAAGAGCTCTCTATTGCTTTACATTAAATTTTGAACAGAAAATGATGAAGGATAATAATTTGGTACGACACTTGGATGCATGCGAAACAATGGGTAATGCCACTGCAATTTGCTCCGATAAGACCGGCACACTTACGACCAATCGCATGACCGTTGTACAATCCTACATTTGTGAGAAATTATGTAAGGTGCTACCAACGCTGAACGATATTCCGCAACAAGTAGGCAATCTAATCACCATGGGCATATCTGTGAATTCAGCTTATACGTCAAATATTATGGTAAGATTAATAAATCCAGTAAAATAGAAATTAGGCTTTAATCCTTAATCTTGACAGCCTGGGCAGAATCCCGGGGATCTGCCAATTCAAGTGGGCAACAAAACTGAGTGCTCACTACTTGGCTTTGTACAGGGATTAGGCGTTAAGTATCAGTCAATTCGTGACGAAATTCCTGAGGATAAGTTTACTCGCGTTTACACATTCAATTCTGTCCGAAAAAGCATGGGGACTGTAATACCAAGACCCAATGGCGGCTATAGATTGTACACTAAAGGAGCATCAGAAATTATTATGAAAAAGTATGTATTATCACGAAATGAGTTCACTAAAAATTTTAATAATTTTTTTTATGTAGATGTGCTTTTATTTACGGACACGAGGGCACATTAGAGAAATTCACACGTGACATGCAAGAACGTCTCATACGGGAAGTCATTGAGCCAATGGCCTGCGATGGTTTACGTACAATTTCAGTAGCCTATCGTGATTTTGTTCCGGGTAAAGCTGCTATTAATGAGGTGCATATTGATGGCGAGCCCAATTGGGATGATGAGGAGAATATTATGACAAATTTGACTTGCCTTTGCGTTGTCGGAATTGAAGATCCCGTACGTCCTGAGGTGCCTGACGCCATACGCAAGTGTCAACGTGCAGGCATAACAGTAAGAATGGTTACTGGCGACAATATAAATACAGCTAGATCTATTGCTAGCAAATGCGGAATTCTTCGACCTAACGACGATTTTCTTATACTCGAGGGTAAAGAGTTTAATCGACGCATTAGAGACAGTAATGGTGACGTAAGTATATTTTTTTCATAATCATATGCATAATCATCTAATCATAATCTTATCACCAATTAATAGATTCAACAACATTTACTTGACAAAGTTTGGCCAAAGCTGCGTGTGCTAGCTCGCTCCTCCCCCACTGATAAGTATACTTTAGTTAAAGGTTCGTTCAATATTTTCAGCACGTTTTAAAGAATCATATTCATATTCACCTCTGTTTTAGGTATGATTGATAGTACAGTAACCGATAATCGAGAAGTTGTTGCCGTTACGGGAGATGGCACGAACGATGGTCCAGCTCTTAAAAAAGCCGATGTTGGTTTTGCAATGGGCATTGCTGGAACTGATGTCGCCAAGGAAGCCTCTGATATCATATTAACCGACGATAATTTTAGCAGCATTGTCAAAGCCGTTATGTGGGGTCGCAATGTTTACGATTCAATTGCAAAGTTCTTACAGTTTCAGTTAACCGTGAACGTGGTTGCCGTTATTGTGGCATTTATTGGAGCTTGTGCTGTGCAGGATTCACCCCTAAAAGTTTGTATACTCAAAAAAAAATAACATGGATTTATCATGAAATTTTCTGATCTTTCTACCTATTTAATACAAAGGCGGTGCAAATGTTATGGGTTAATCTAATTATGGACACATTGGCCTCACTTGCTTTGGCTACAGAAGTGCCAACTCCTGATCTATTGTTGCGTAAGCCCTATGGTCGCACAAAGCCGCTGATATCGCGCACAATGATGAAAAATATTTTGGGCCAAGCCCTGTATCAGTTAGTTATAATCTTCGGACTACTATTTGTCGGTAAATTAATGTTGTCAAGCTGTATAAACCCTATAAGCAAACTGACTGAAATTTCTATACTATGTCTGACAGGTGATTTGATACTTGATATCGAATCTGGACGGGGTCAAGAGCTTAATGCTGGACCAACCCAACATTTCACAATTATATTCAATACATTTGTGATGATGACTCTTTTCAATGAGATTAATGCAAGAAAGATCCATGGACAGCGCAACGTAGTCGAGGGACTGTTTACCAACCCTATATTTTACACTATTTGGATATTCACAATGATTTCACAGGTATATTATGCTACCAAACAATTTTGTCTTTGTATCTTCATTAGTTTATTTTGTATTTTTGCTAATAGGTTGTTATTATACAATATGGTAAAATGGCTTTCTCAACCAAAGCTCTCAGTCTTGACCAATGGCTGTGGTGCATATTCTTTGGAATTGGTACACTTGTCTGGGGACAACTTATAACTTCAGTGCCTACAAGAAAATTACCTAAAATATTATCGTGAGTACATGTTTTATGTATATGAGAGATTTCTTTGATATTAAATCGTATGTTTGAGTTAATTTACATAAAAAAGTGTTCTAATGCACGTGCTGATTGTGTAGTTTTACATTTGCGCTCGTGACATAACAGAAGTGATTGATTTCTATCCTTTGCTTTCTATGGTTTGCGGGTCGTTTGCACATATACTTACAACTACATGCATATTTTACTTTGTATATATACACAACAATTGTCAACTTAAATTGGTTTACTATTAAAAAAATATATAAAAAACTATTACATATGTATATACAATTATATATGTATATTACTTTCATGTATTAAAAGCAGAGCTTGCAAATAACAGTCGACCGTTTCTCGTTGTCTGCAAATAACTGTATTTTCCTGACTCTTTACGAAAAGACTCAGAGAGCAACCGATTTATGGGTTCTTGAATGAGCTCGCTCCCGCTCAGAGCGAAACCGTTTTTTTCTATTCTGTTTTGTTTCGGTTGTTCCAAGACCGTTTTGTCGTGTTCAGTGAAGCAAGAGGTCTTTTGAGTGTGTGTTGGTATACATTCACGCGCATAGGCAAGCAAATTGTTAAACGCCTGTTTTGCCGACGAAATGTATTAATTGTATCGTGAATTGAGTGTGTGAAGTTGTGAAGTAAAAAGGGCACCAATTCTTCAAATTTAATTTGGAAGAGAATAAATCATTTTGTAGTGTTTGCGGTATTAAATTGTACGGCAATCATTTAACAAACTTATGACGGCATTTAACAACTAAACATATGATAGCATTTTATTATATGGAACCGAAATGAAACTTGTATATAAAAAATATTTGAAACTAAATTTAAATTGTTCTATTAAACAAATTATATTATTTCTTTTTCACAACAACGAAAGTAAATGTGAAGACCGTTTGCATTGAATTTTTCGGTCAATCGGTCTTTTGCTGACTCATTGTGCGTGCGTTTCTCGATTCGCTCTTTACGCACTGCTCATTGAAAGAGCGACATACAAAGATGATCTTTTTCGGTTGTGCTCGCAACGAGAGCGTAAGAAGAAAAACGGTCAACAGTTATTTGCGAGCTATGATTAAAAGTTACCATAATTTCAAATTTCTAAATACAAATATCAAATTGTAAATTACCCAAAGTAGACTTCTTAGACTTAGATTTCTTTTAAAGTTGCTTGTCATTTATTAGCATGTAAGTAATATTGCTACGTGTTTTCAACATTGATTGGAACGGTTAATTTTAATGTTTATTTTGGCAGATACAATAATCTAATTCTTAATAGATTTTTGAAATGCTGCAAATAATAATTAAGTAATTGTAATTAAGTAAATTATTGAAAAATTTACAGATGGGGACGTGGTCATCCTGAGGAGTATACGGATGCAATGAATCTGGGCGAAGAACGGTTCGACTCAATTGACTCTGATAAAAAACCTAGAGCCGGACAAATACTATGGATTCGCGGCCTAACACGCCTGCAAACTCAAGTAAGTGTCATCATAACCACTTAAGGCCTATTCGTAAACCTGAAAAACATTACCAGCCTCATCGACCCAATAAGTATTCTTTAATTTAGTTCGTTTACAAATTTTATTTATTACAATTGGATTTTTTATCTACATGCTTAAAAATTTTTATTATGTGTTTGTATATTTTGTTCATTATATATATATAAATATATATATAATGCCATTAATTGGAACTTCCAAATGATTTTTTGCGTATATTAAGAAAAATGTTGATAAATGGGGTGCGAAAGGCAAGCTCTAACCCGCTTATATACTCGTATTCAATTTAAGTTTTACACGAGACAATTAGATTACTTGCACTAATTAAGTGTAAAGACATGAATTTATAAACTTAAGTTAATTGACGTTTTCTTTCGTTTTATTTATTTTTTTAATTCAATATATTCACTGTAATGCAAATTGAAAGTTATAGTTAAGTGGTAATGAACCTTTAAATTGTCTTTAATTATTACATTTAACAAGTGGCTAAACGTATTTTTTATGACTAAATAACATTTAAAATAAATATTGAAGGATCTAGAAAAAACATTTTCGTAAATTTGAAACAGTCTTTCATAGACCATTTAATAGAATCAAATGTCACAATAATCAATTTATAATTTTACTGTAATTTTTGACAAGAACCATCAACGCAACACATATAAGATATACCCCAATAATTTTTGCAATTAGGACACAAATAAGGAGTCGACCATGCAATTAAATCAATTTATGAGCTTGTTTTTCTAGCAATATCAAGGGATTATATTATAATATATATATATATATAGCATTATATATATAGCAATCAGAGCTACATATATATAGATAATCAGATTCTAATTTTCATTTAGAGCAATTTTATTAGGAGATGTAAAATTATGATATTAAGATATAGAAACGCCACTAACAAAACATCCCATACATACATACTACAGGCTGGTCCCATTTACGTTAACTTTCGTCTGAATTAGTTTCTGTGTACCTTTACTTAATATAATTGCTCTGTAGATTACCAGCAATATATTTCATTATAATTATCAAAACCTTTCTGTCTGTTCTGTAGTTATTTTCCTCTCTCACTTTAATAATAACTCTTCTGAGCTATCTAATACAGTCCAAGTCAGGCTATTGTTTTAAATGTGCTTGCAAACTGTCTTATTGTTAGCTAACAGTCGCACATAAAGGTATGTGACTGTAACTGTAGATTTCAAAACTTTTATATTTTTCTGAATGCTTTACCGTTAGTTAAGATATATTTATATGAACTTCGGTTGTGTGCGTAAAAAGCAATAACTAATAATTTGCACACTTCAAAGCTTCATGGGTTAATATTTAATTTTCTTTTACCCCTTTATTCACGAGTTGTCTACCGTTCTTCTACTCAATCTATTTCTATTTTCTTGTCATATTTTTCTTAAAACAATCCGGAATTAAATTAAATAACTATATAACAAAACTAAACATTAAAAAAAAAGTAAAAAAAAACCACAAAAAATATAACACTTAAATACATTTGTGAATAATTAAAGACTACAAGAATTTAACCAAAATAATATGATGGAAAAATTCTTCTATGGGGATAACAATTAAAATTGCTATTGAGTGCTTGATTTCGAACGCATTCAACATAGTGTTGACCCTCTACTGACCAAGAAAAATTGTACTCTTATTCTGCTTTTTTACTTTGATTTACTTAATAAAGTAAAATTAAGTTTTCGGTTCAATTATCCTTGTTAAGTGTTATTGATTTTTTATACACATATATTATTTGCGCCAACACTGCATGCAAACCGCTTTTCTTCTCTTCAATAATAATAATAATAATAATAATACTATTAACAGAGTAAACTTTTAAAAAATACTTTGAAAAGAAATCTCAGAAAATATCAGTCCCTTATTTAAATTCAATATGTTTCTTTAAAACGAACCGGCAAACTCTTTGTATATTAATTTTTGTCTGTTTTTATACTATATTTAAGGTTATTTTTTTTTTGGTTTTTAATTGTTTGAATATTTTAATATTTTCTATTGAAAATTAATTTTAATGGGTATGCAATTTATATGCTTACCTCATACCTCATAGTAGACTAGTTGGCATATTTATTTTGACAAATGTTAATGTAATGTTTCCTTCGGTAACTGTTTTATAAATAGTATACATAAGGTGTTATTTAATTCAAAAGAATCATTATATTCTATAAATGTCGGATGACCCAAATATTTTGACAAACATCTAGTGGTCAAACATACCGACCAATTAAACCTAACCAGCATATATAAAATCCATGAGTCCATACAAATTTATGAAGAAAAACATTGCACCACATTTTTGATAAAATAATTATACCAACTACGGTTCTTTTTGTTCTGCAGTTGCAAATTCAATTTCTTAGGTTTAACCTTCAATCATTGAAGAGTTCAAAAAAATGTTTCTTTAAGGTTGGCGAAGAATATGCGGTTTTACAGCTGAGATTATATGTAGAGAAATAAATTTAAATAAAATAATGAATATTTCCATATTAAAAAATTGATAATATACTTATTTTATATTTTTCGTCCTCTTAAATATGCTTGAAACCTGAATCCCGAACGATTAATTGAATAATTGAAACGTAAAACATCATCAAATATAACGAATAAATGCAATTTGACAAAAATTCAATTATAATTAATTACATATGTGTAAATATATTTATATTTATAAACAAATTCATGCGAAATCTCAACTTACGTCCAGATTTCCGTACCGGTAAGAAATGTGAATATAAATTTATTTTATTGGCAATTAGAAGGTGTTGTTATGATCTTTACATGACACTTGCTTTTTTTCTTTTCCTGTTCCTCATCAATCCACTATATTACACCATTTTATAAGTCTACAATAAAATTATTTAATTTTGTTACCCTATATTATTCGAATTTGCTTAATTTCTTATGAAATTACATTGTACTGTATTATTCAAATAACATCATACATGTGTACATAATAACATACATACAAGCATTTGCATATGTATACAACATTTAATTAAATTAGTATTAGTAGTACCAAAGATAATTGGTAGTACATAAAAGACAATCTGCTTACGCGCATGCACAAAGTGTTTGTATATATGGTTATGCATTTATGAATGTATCCTGACCATATGTACATATATGTGCATATGTACTGTGTATGTATGTATGCATGTAGATGATAAGCATAAGGAAAAAAAACGCTTTAATTTATGAGATCGTCTGTATATATTTTTTAGAAAAGGAACTTTTAACCTATTAAAAAACATATAACATAGGCATACACCGTTAAATGAATATTATTTACGCTATGATGGTGTTCAATCACCTTTATCTATATATGAATTTAAACCACGTAGATGCCATGCAACTGATTCTGCTGAAGTTATTGTTTTAATTAACATAATGTTGGAAAAAAAAATTCAAAATAAGTCCTGATTACGATTAATTTGTTGTATTTTTTGAGTTTTATATTATTTTTTCATGATTATGATGTTTGATACCACTCTCATTGCTCTATACCTTTTTTTTAATCTGTATTAGTTTTTAAAAACTCGCTGAAAATCGGAAGAATATACTAAAAATAATTGGAATGAACATAAATAAAGAGAAAAATATATTTTTAAGTGTAAAGTCCTTTCGGATTAGTCTCTCAGGAAAAACTAGAAATAAAAGTAGGTATAACTTATAAAAACTAGATATAACACATAGAAATACTAACCTACATACATATACATATATCGAAACTCAGGAACGTGACCAAGATGGAAGTTTTGGGTGGGTTGCACTGGTGTGTATAAAATAGTTAATATTTATTACATCATTAATTTCAAATATTGCAACTCTGTATTGGAAGGGCAACGTACCTCTTCATAACCTCAATAAATACGCACATCTCGATCAATCAAGAATATAGTAAATCAGTCATGTTCTTTAAGCTTTCGCAATTATTTGTATATACTTTGACATTTTTGTAAAAAATACAAAGTATATATATTCTTGATCAGCAAGACAAGCTGAGTCGTTATAGCCATGTCCGTCCATCCGTCTGAATGTTTGAGCAACTGTTTCTCAGCAACTATAAGTGCTAAATCAACCAAATTTTGAATGCAGATACTCCTATACTCAAACCCAAACGCTTTTATTTTATTTTTTTATTTCCTCCCCCTCCCCCGCAAATGGAAAAAAATAAATTACACCCACAGTATTAAGCAATAAAAAAATATTTAAAAATCTGAAATAAATCACAATCGCGTTTTAAATAATGTTTTTAACCGATGTCGAACGATCGGATAAATACCTTAGGAATTATTTACATTTCCATTTTTTATATACATGACGGGGTGCGCTTGCTGACGCGCTTTACAAACGTCGCTGCCGACGCAGACGGCGGCGTCGCTGCTGACGCTACAGCGAAAACGATCTGTGACGCGTTAGCTTTTTGTGTGTATGTGTTCAAGAGTGCATGCGTGTATTTGCTGCGATGATCAAGTTAAAGTGTATTTAAAAGTTGGTGGCGCCCAACTTTAATTTGTCCACTTGTTTATAGTTGTATTTTTTCGTTCCATTACATACATTTTTTTTTATATTTCATTTGATTTTGTTGTATTTACTTATAGAACAACATTTTAGCTATTAATTTTATTTTATTTCATTTTTGGAAGTCTCAAATCAGTTGTAAAGATAACGAGGTTTGTTAAAGAAAATAATAGTGATATATATTTGAAACGAAGGCATAATTTGCTTAGCTGAATAGACAACATGGCATTCAAGACGGATAACGTAATGTTTTTTTGAGATACGAGTAATTACGAGCTTAGTTTGTAGCACACAAAGGCTTAGTGCACAAATTTCAACTTTTTAACAAACCTCGAAAATCTTGTAAAATATGGTACGAGTATATATCCGGAAAAATGCAAAAATATATTTTTCTGATATTGCTTTATGTCTGTGTTTTTTGTTTCAGCCATTGTAACTGATATATTATTTTTTAATAAATATTAGGAACTAAAATAATATTTTGTTTAATAAACAATTATATTTCGTATTTTTTGAATTGTACAAAGTAAAATAGAAAAAAAATTAATTTTTAAATTGGATAGCAAGAGTTATTTTTTAATTGAAATGAAAAATATATTTTTCGAACATTCCTTCTTTCTAATAAGAACATATCGATCTAGATAAGTGCCATATCGCAACAAATGGCAATTTGATATAAACACATTTAAAGATTTAAATTGTCGTCCAAGAAAGCGGTCAACTCAAACACTCAGTCATGCTCTGTGTATTAAAAGATAGGACAATGCAATTTGTACATACAGAGATAGAACATAAAATGAATAGTTCTGTCTTATTAACTAAAACTACATATATCACTCTTCTAATAAATGCAAATTTTGAACAACAAACAAAGCAAACACATATTGTTCTCATAGTAGAAACATAACGCGAAAATTCAAATAAATTGAAATGAAGACTTAAAAAGAAATTTCACATAAAACATATTGCTTCAAATTTGTTTTACTTGGATACTTACTTAATTATATAAAAATTATGATAAAATAAAAGAATGAAAACTTCCGTAAAACCCGATTCGATTCATTTCAAATTTCTTTTGTAAACTTTCAGCAACTTTTCAGCATTTTATGTGCGCATTGCGCACTGCGCAAATTATTTGTACTATCAATTTATATGATTCAAATTTTGAGCTATATGCTCATTTGTCATTAACCTTAACATTATATGTTAATTTATTTTTATACCTTATAAGTTAGAACTTATATAAAAATATAAAAGATACAAAAGAAAAAAAAACCAAAATATGGCATTTTGCGTGCGACTAAAAAAAAACTTATAAAATAAAGAAAAAAGTCTATATATTTTAACAACAGGTTTAAAACCTTTTTTCTAATTAGTCCTATATTTGGTTATAAGTTTGTTTTTTATGCAATTTTTCTAATTATTTATATTATTATTATTTACAATATTTTCTTATTATTGTACTAAACAAGTACTTATAGTTTTTATTTTATTTTAATCACTGTCGTACGCAATATGTCCTTTAGGAAATAGCCAAAATAGCTAGTTTTTTGACAACATTTTCATTTATATTTGATCTCTTTCATTTTCATTTACGAAAAATAATATTGATTTAAAACAGGGTTATTTGACAATCAATTTTAATTTGAATCACTAATGATACGTGGTAAACTTCTTTAAACTATTATGAATTTATTAATACAAGTATTAATGCAAGATCATTTTAATTTAGGATACTAGGTCATTAAGAAAGAGGTTATTAAGGTCTTTTCTTTATATTGCCACCTATTTACATATAGATCTAAACTGTTGCTTACACGTGAATGTCATTAGTATCGTTAATAAAGTTTGTTTCTATACTATCATTTTCCATAAACAATTACAAACATTGCGCTTTCAATTTGACTTGATTTATTAAAAGTAATTATCGGATATTTGTTAATTTTTGTAATTTTAAAGCCGGCGGAACCAATACGAGAGACTGAAGTGTAATTGACAATTGCAATAATAAGCATCAAATACTTATACCTTATGTAATAACAAACTTACATACAGTCACACAAATACATGCCCTTTCATACATAACCAAACATTCATTCAGACATGCAATATATACGAAAATATTGTTTATATTCTCTATTAAGAGTAGCAAAAATATATAAAATACATAAATTATATAAAAAAGTAATTGTACCTTAGATAAAAGATCTGATTTTTCAAAAATATATAAAAACTGCTTAGATTTAGTTAGACTAAAACTTTGGAACGTTTGTCCGATTAAACTATACACCTATTGACCTAATCTATACCGTACATAGCATAAGTAATCAAGTGTATAAATTTTGAATTTCAAGCTTTGTTGGAAATTGAGTTTGAAACCTATAATATTCTGTTGAATCTATACGCAAAATTTTTTTTTTTTACAATATCAATATAGTTACTTTAATTATATTGCAACAAAATTTTTTAGCTGACATATAAATCGAATTTTCTGATAGAATTAAATCCCGACAAACTACGTTGCTTTTTGTCAAGAACTAATTTGAAAAAATTCAGTATATAAATTGTAAAGTAATAAAATATACAGGTGTGCCACAGAACTTTAATCCAATACCACTGTTTGAATATGCTGCTGACACAGATCCTTCTTTGCATTGAAGTTCAAATCTCTAATACTTTGACTACAAATTTGTTAACTTGCAGAAATATTAAACAATTAAATGCATCATAAACAAATGAAAGTGTAAGAGGCTTGAATGGTTTTAAAATTTTTAATAAATATGTGAGAAAAGGTTTTATAGATTTCTATAGCCTAGTACCTTTCGTTCAATGCTGATAAATTAAAAAAATTTGGCTATCGTAATGTTTAATTTTTTAATCAATTATCAAAACAAACAAAATAACTTAAGCAGTATAGAATTTCGATTAAAGTTTTATATACAAATCAAAATAATTAAAATTGGTTCACAGTTAAACATAGATTATTCATGTTCGACAAAATACCTTCGTTTTTAGTTATAAATACTATCGGATCGCCTATGAAAAAAGACAAAAGACATTTTCGGTCTAAGCGATCTAACCAAATATTTCGAAAAAAAAAAACTGAAATTTCATATCACCTACGATTTTGTTGAAGGCACTTGAAAATCAGCTCAAGTCAAATTCCTCTGTGATGTACTGGGGAATCCTTGTTTCCGATTTAGATAGCTAATTCTATTATTCAATGGTATCTATAGCAAGAAACTAGTTTTCGTTTTGCCTGTAATTCAAAGCTTATCAGAAAATCCGATTTATACAACAGATGTACAAAAAAGTGTAAAAAATATATAGTGCTATATATCATTCAGTTTGAGCCCCGTGCATAATCCACACACAAATATGTAAACATACACAACATACTCAACCAAATATAATACTACACATATATACTTTGATGGTACTACCAGTGAATGTTAAAAAGGATAATCGTAGTCAACCATAAATTGTGTACCGATAGCGTCAATCAATTAGCCAGCCGCCGGTAACTGAAGTGACACTGAAATTTTACTCGTACAACCTTAACATCAGAAGCTAATATCGCCAAAAAGAACGAAATTAAAAAAATGTACCAAAACATCAAGATACAAATACAACTATAACAATCGATAAGATCAACAATATAAGGTCGTCTTCTGCTACTACTACTCTCTCTCTCCCTCTCTCTCTCTCTCTCAATCTATCTATCATAATCAACTATGACTAATGAACTATCTTCTACAACTACTACAACAACAACAACTACTACTATCTACAACACTTCTAATCAGCATTGAAACGTATGTAAATTCCTATTTTTTTTATTATTTAAATAGATTCAAATAGAAAGGAGAATACCCGTTCAAGCATTACAACAAACATAAAATAAATCTTTGTATATAAGAACCTTAGTTTATACTTTTATATGCATAATCGTGTGTTTATATGGGTATCTGCGTGTATGTATCTATACTATTCAGCACTAAAAGAACCAATAATAATCATGCTAAAGGCTCATGTCCTATTTAAAATTTAAAAATATTTAATTTTTTCCTAGCTTTATCTGCATATTACTTAGATTCATAATTAGAACCAGATATTAGAGAATGCATGTATTTTATAACATTTGAAGCAACGCTTATTCTCTAGATAGGGAAAGAAGTATTCTCGTAAAAAATTTGAAAATTACGTTGACGATGCAGAGCAACAGAACAATGCTTGGCCGTTATAAATCTCAAATTTCCCTGCAACGAAGTTTTCAAGGTTCGTCAAAAAGTGTCCGCTGCTGTCTTTACTAAAAATTTAATTTTGAATATTTCCGTGCTATAACTCCAATCTGTTAGGTGTCTAATTAATTGTAAGTACTTGTTGCGGTTCTTTAGTCACTGTGTATAAAAAAGTTGCCTAGGCCGAACTTTCATGCGTGCTTCTTTTTATACACTTTGACTTCTTATATAAAATGAAAAAGGATATCATATCATATCTTAGAGTCTTAAAATAATTTTTCTTTCAAAGCTTAATAATTTCATTCAAATTCTAAATTTCAATTACCTGCTTATATCTTATAAATTAGCCAATAACAAACAATTTTGATGTATTAGTACATACATGTAAATTATAACAACTTCCCCCACAGTACATTTGTACTTCTATCCGAGCCTAGATTATAAAAACATATGTTCAAGAAATTTTGATATTTCTTATACTTAAGACATGTGTGCAAATTTAATTTCAGTAGACATTAAGTACTTGCTTGTTTATGATGGGATAAATATTAATCAGTATTATGTGCTTGCTTCTCTACATGTCTTGTAAGCAAACTGTTTAGTTTACGATCCAACGTAACTGTTTAAGAAACACTAAGTACATGAAACATACAAATTTGTAAAATATTGATAAAAATTTGAAGACTTTTACAATTCATTGCAGAGTAGTTTAAAAAAAAAACAATCTATATAATAAATATTAAATCATTTCGCATTCATTTACACTTATATAGCATCACCAAAAACTCAGCAAGTTAGTAAAATTATTTCCCGCAACAAACCAATAACTATTAGAATTACACGTTAACATAATTACTGAGGCAATTCATTAGGTGACTGCATGTCTATACCTATGTATAAGCTTTCTTATGCAAACATTTTTACTTATTTTTTTTTTTTTAAGCTGCGCACGTACATTGGTTGTTACTTGATATTTAAGCAAACTGAATCCATATATAAGTAGATTAAGTATGTGCTTTTCTTCACTCTCATGCACTAATACAAGAGTATTCTGACAAAAGCTACTTACGCTGTAAATTCCAAATTACGTTAATATAAAATAATCAGCTTGCTATAAAATAAGCAGCAGATTTTGAACATTTTTAGTATTAAAGTTGGTTCTTTCAAATTTGTAGCAATTTAATCGTGCTACGTACGATTTGAAACCAATTTTGTGTGTGGTAATGTATGTATGTGTATCAATATTTATGTACTATTGCGCTTTTAAACTATTGCATTTTTCTGGTAATCCATTTTTATATTTATTTTAAATGTTAGAAAGACTTATAAAAATCTGTATGAGTTTTGTTAAATGCTTGCCTTTTTCATTTGGTTTTTTTGCTGTTTACATTTGCGTTTTAACTGTTTTTAATATGTACATGATTATAATTCGCTGATCAAAACATTCAATAATGTGGTTAACCTTCCTTTCCCCGAATTAAACATATATTAGGTAAAATCAAAACTTACAGAATACCTCCAAAATAATTTATAAAAGTTAGGGTATAGTTTGGATATACTTTTTTAAATCAAGTGCATCAAGTCAGTTTTAAATAAACACCATGTCTGATTTAGTTTTCCAAAGCCAATAATTCTATTCGGTTCATAAAAATAAACTTTTCTTGATTATCAGGTAATTAAATTACTATATTAACATAATATTCCGTATACGCCTTAAATTATTGGCTTATAATATAGTGTATATGTATGTAGGTATGAGATTTTAGTAAGTTTATACGGGTATATGTAGGTATGAGCGAGTCCCGAAGAAACTCCGGGTGACTTGAGAGTTTGACTGCATGTCGAAAGCTAAATTGTTTGTTCTTAGTTTTTGTTTACTTAAGTCAATTTGTTTTATTGACTTGTTTGAATAATACATGTAATATTGTTATCGTTTTGCTTTTGTTTTGAGGAATTATATACATATATTCATTTGCATATATACAAGCATATAAAAATACATTTATACGTATACATCGTTATTTGAATATGTACATATGTTATATGTGTGTACATACATAGAAATCTATGTATGTATGTATGTACATACATTATATTATATGCTCGTAAAATGTGTAAGTGCACAAAACTGTCTTGTTAACTTTATTGCTATTTTGCTACTTACCAATTATTTATTGTTGTCATGTATTAATTATTTGCCTACGGTACATGTATGCTTTATTGTTTTGGTTATTTATTTTATTTTTTCTTTGTTTTGTTCGTTTGTTGTCTAATTTCGTTTGTTTCAGTTGCGCGTGATTCGTGCTTTCCGCTCAACCTTGGAAGACATTAGCGAACGGCGCTCGATGCACAGTTTGCATAGCTTACGCAGTCCTCGGACGGGCATTCCAACCGGCCCCGCTGGCCACCCGCTCTACAATTCAAATCTGCTCAACCCTAATTATACTAGCAGCAAACCCCAGCAACAACAACAGCCTCAACAGCAACAGTATCAGCAGCAGCAACATCAGCAGCAACATGCAACCTTGCCTTCAGACATATTTTATATTGACGAAGATCCTCAACAACAACACCAACATCTGCGCAATTTACAAAATGGTCGCACTGCCTCTGCAAATCCTTTCCAATCCCAAATTCACCAACACAAAAATGGTCAAAACGAAACCCGAATTTAAATCCATATTCATACAAACAATATGTATGTATGTTTTATTGGGTATTTTATTTTTAAATTTTTGTGGTTAAGCTTACAAGCAGTTAACATATCTATCTATTACCCAAAAACTCACATACATAAGTACTTATGAGATGGACGGACTGATCAAGGCACACGTTCATCTGACAGCTTTCACGCCCACAGAAGATACCCCTCTTACTCCCCCACTGTCTTAGTCAAACATGAATGCAGAGAGAGTGTCAGCGGGCCTGCTACTGCTGAATACCGATATTTACTTACATACATATGCATATGTATACCTTATAATCAACGCTTAGCAAATGTTATTTAAAAACGCATGATTTTTATACTTTTAATCTTTTAGTTTTTGTATTAAATTAATATTAATATTGTGGTATTCACGTATTACTAACTATTTGACAACAACAAATGCATTTGTGTCATTATTTATATTTGTGTGCCTGCGAAAGTGTGCGTGATAAAATGGAAATTACCCATATGCAATTATTAAACACACCCTGAAAAGACGACTATTTGTATCATAAAGCTTTCGTAAATAGTATAACAGTATGGTTATATCTAAAGAACCAGTTTTTTCAGGAACACTCAATAATTTATCGGCGATTTAAGAAGTTCGGCATGCTTGCATGAGATTAATGTAAACATTGATTTGCAAACACACATATGTTTATGGATTTCTGACGATCCTTACTTTTTATATTGCCTGGCAGATGTTTGCATCATTAAAAGGATTTTATTTTGTAGTATACGTGTGTGCTTGTACATGTAGAGTCGAAAGCAAAAATATTTTAACAAAATGTCTGAACATTATTGTTAACATTTTTATTTATTCAAGTAATTTTTTTTTATTGCGTTAGATAGCTAAGTAAATTGACAAATTCCTTATCTATAATTTAATTAAATCTTTTGTATAGAAAAATGATTTCTTCAGGCATTTTTGAACAATACATGTATATTTTGGATAACCATGAAATGATATAAATATTAAAATAAAATGATGGCTTCTTCCGTAATTTGACCTTAAGACCTTTCTGTCTTAAGTCTTTTATTGTATACGGTGATGTCTTCTATTTAAAGAATTTTTAAAGTTTTTTATTTAACTATGAACTATTTAAAGATTTTTAAAAATATTATTTTAAATCGGAAAAACCACCGAGTTTCTGATTGTTTTCTTGGTTGAATGATGTGTGTACATACATATGTCTCTGTAAAAAAACGTAGTATTTTCAAATTATTATACACTTTGACATTTTTAAAAAAAATAGAAAGGGTCTTATAAAGTTGTGCAAATTTATGTAACAGGGAGTAGGAGGTGTGGCGGACCCATAAAGTATTTATATTGTTGATTAACCGATACCGTTAATTTCAGAATGATCGGAACTTAGGAATTATTCGCATTTTAATATAGGCAGCGATGTGCGCTTGATGACGCGCCATACAAAGGTCGTTTGCTGCGATGCCCTAGTCAAAGTGTATATAAAAGTTGGTTGTTTTTTTTTTGTGAATGGTGAACAAAAAATAAAGCCAAGCTGATCGGCTTTTCTAATTTTATCTTAATATTTCATCATATGCAACAAAATTATTGAAGATAGATAAAACAGTTTGTCAAAATACTTATGCAATCGTTTATTTCTATATTTCGATTTATTTATTGATTAAAATTCTATGCATTAGACTTTTTGAATATAATTATTAAGCCAATTAATAGAGCTTTGACTTAAAATTTTTTCTTAAATAATTAAAAAGTTATAAAGTTTTATATAAAAAGTTGAGTGTTTAAGCGAAACCAAAATATATGTAAGCCAACTTATTGATATTAATAGCTTTTGCCAATAGATACATAAATTGCGAATTTATTTGAAACACTTTTGCGAAAAAAAAAGAGAGATAGGGAGATAAGTGAGGAATAGCCATTGCAGCTCACACACACAAATAGAACAAAATTGCAAAACTTTTTCACGGAATAATAGCTTGGAGCTTGTTCAATAAAGGTTCCCATTTAATATTGTATGCGAATTAAGAGCTGGTTTTCATACTGAAATTGTCATGTTAAATACATTTTGCTTTATTCGTAACTATTTGTAGAGCATTACACTTTTATCATATTTTTACCTTTATAAAAAAAACTCATACTTCCATATATGTATTTTTTTTTATATACTCTTGTGGAGCACTTTTTTTTAGGTTAAGTTTATTGAGCCCGAGGGTATTTACCAAGCCCAAATTAAAGCAAGTAACACCAAAAAATGTATCTTATTGTTAGTAGATTGAGCATACATTTACACCAATCGAATAAATGGATGTTTACTACAAAAATACTGTAATATAATCTGAACTCCTATAAATTTTTATTATCTCTACAAGGGTATATAATCACCGGGCTGCAAGCTGATATGAAAACGATACCAATTTAATCTATGTATTCTATGTTTATTAACTTATACTCTTAGTATTACTTATATATCATGTATTATATATAATTTAGGTGGGTTTGCAGCCCAGAGTGTACAATGTGTATATACATAAGTACATGCCTTATATGCAAATGTAGTGTATTTATGTCTCTTAATTCAATTGGCTTATACATATATATGTTTCTGAATATATGTATGTATGAATATGTGTGTATACCAGTAAAGTCTTGTATATACTTGCGCTATAAATAGAAATGCACGAACACACCTACATACATATATACGTACATATGGATGTATTTTCAAATATTTATTAATAAAATCTTTACAGTAAATTTTGCTTAGAAGCGCAGTCTAGCCAGCACTTATGTAACTGACTGTTTTCAACCTACATTTCTAAATTTATCTTCCCACTTATTGTTTTCTATTTTACTTTCTCTCTCTCTCTCTTTCTTCAATTTTAAAGGTAATAGGCGGCGAGTTACAAGAACGCTTGATACCGGTACCGTATAGCAAGAGCAACACTGATCAAGCTGTAAGCCTTTCTTCATTTTATTTTAACATGCATTACATGTACCCATTTGCATTAGAAACTAAGACTTAAATCAAGTTATATACATAAGTTTTTATTCTACACATAAATTTGCCTACTAATATTTAAAAGCTGAGCCAATTCCAGAACGCTTCGCTTTGCTCACGAAAATAATAAAGCTGAAGGTGTTTTTTTTTTTTTTTTTTTGTTAACGATTAGGTAATTTATTTAATCACTGGGATAATAGATGAACTATACCTTTTTTAAATTTTAAATGTACATTTTTGAATTGTCTCAAACTTACATAAATCGATAATTTTTAAAGCGTATCTGATTGTTTTATCATAAGCTGTTTTGATACAATTATTGAGAAGAATATATGTATATGTATGTATATCAAATCAATGAAATCCTTGCGTTGAATTAGAGTCCTCCATTTATAGAAAAGTCGTAAATTATTAGTTAAATGACGCGCCTTTTCTTCAATATACATACTTAATACATTCATCCACAGAAGTATATAAAAAATTGTGTGCGTTGAATAAACTTTATAGTATATTGTCATTATTATTAGCATAATTAATGCTGAATCGGTATTAAGTCTTGTTTAATCCACTTAATTTTATTAGTATATTCAAGTTTTATATATTAATTTTGGCGTGAACAAAAACCAAATGGGTGTCGATAAAATAAATTTTTCATAGGTGCATGATGCGTGAACATAAGTATTTACATTCATATGCCTACACATACCAATTATATGTATGTGTGTAAGTCTCATAAAATTTCACTCTTAAGTAAAAATTAAATTCCTTTCTTTATGCTTCTTTAAACTTTTATATTTAAGCACTTTTCGTTAATATGCCATGAGTGAATAGCTCAATAGCCTTTGCATGTCGCTTAAATTGCATGAGCAGCTCACTGTTACAGATTTCACTTGTGGAAATTCTATACCATATAAGAGTTTTTGTGTTTCGTTTATTAAGTGTATATGCGTGCGCAATACACAAACGGATATCATTGCTTACGTACTTATGTGTGGTTATTGCATTTTATAGTTTGATATGACTGATCGAAAACTGTAACTTCCTAATATTGGTTAAACTGTTGTTTCTGTCTCTCTTTGTCACTGTTTTCGGTGTTGTTCTTTTTTTTCTTTTAAAATGCGCGCCTAGATTCGTGTGGTGAACGCCTTCCGACAAGGTCTCGACGCCCGTTACGGGGAGCACACCAACACTTCGCTAGCTGAGGTGCTGCGCAAGCAGACTTCACTGAGCAAACGCCTTTCGGAGACTTCTTCCATTGAATATGCTGATAATATTCCTGATGAGCTGGCAGTACCCGAAATTGATGTCGAACGGCTATCATCTCACAGTCACACCGAAACTGCAGTCTAAGCTGAAAGTAAACGCTCTAGTTTCCCCAGATCCCGTTCCCGGCTCAGACAAGCATTACATAGATACTTGCTGCATAAATACTACATTGAAATCTTTGCCTATACACAGTGAATGCATATATCCTTATATAATAAAACAAAACGTATATGCGATACATACACACATTCATTTAAAATTAAAATAGAGCCTCATATTTACTTTTTTCAATACATTTAAATAGAGTCGAAACTTTTTCCGAGTGTGCGTGCAATCTGTTTTCTTATTTTTGAGAACAATATGTAAAATTAAAAATACAATCACTATTACATACATACATATTACCTACTACAAAAATAGGAACATACGACTATATGCTTCAAAGTATCGTTTCAGTTATGCGAAAACCCTTTACTTAATTTTATTAGTTCTTAATTAACAATGAAATAAGTTTTTATTGATTAATTTTCAATCAAAGAAACTACACAAAGAATTTGAAAAATGCGGTTAAATTTTTCATACACAAACACTTTTATTGTCAAAATTTAGTAATATTTTTTGGTCACAGTGGTTCGTTAATAGAATCAATAGTTTTATTGCAATGCGTTATTTAAACCAAAGATTACTTTTTGAGCTTCGACAGTCCTGTGACTGTAATGCGTTCAAGTGGAAAAGTCAAAAATAAAAACATTAATTAATGCATTGGCTATTATTACAGTTAATAAACAATTACTACATACATGTGCACAATTAATTACAAAAGAAATAAATAAAAATACGCAAATCATATTATCACTGTCCTTCCTTTAAGTTCCATCACACATGTGATTACACATTAACTCGTCGTACGCTGGAACCGGCTACTTGTTTATACTCAGTCATTAAAAATATTACATGTTTACATTCAATAAAAGAAGATGAATAAAGATCATTAATGAAAAACCTGGTGTAATATATAATTGAGGAAATAATAAAACACATGTAAGATACATACATATATGTATATTTATTCATTTAGAATTTTTATATAATCAAGGATAATAAATTTTCTATAACATACAATAGGTAAGAAATAAAAAAAAAAAAAAGAAATCTAAAAAACTTATCTTTTAAAATTCAATTTATTAAAACTGTTGTTTTGTAAAAAAAAAATCACCTAATGAATTTGCATCGAAAATCTATACAGTTAACGACAGTTTATTTACAAATTACAGAGTACGCTGTGGGAATGCTGTATGCACATCAATTATTTTGCAGTCAATGATGATGCCCAAATGTGATGATTAGTGGAAGAAGAGCGCCACATATCATAATAGCAAGTTCGCCATAACTTATGGCTTGCACTGATCCGGTCCCTACAATATTCATTTCACTTAAGTTAATTTGACGAGATTCTTCTAATAAATGATAGTCAGCACCGGAACTAGAGACACCTTTCTTGTGATGTTGCTCGATGTGCCCCGTATGTGTTAATTCGGGCAATACATGTACGGTGGCTACGTACAAAAATGTTCCAGCTGAAAAGAGCATAGCAATGCCGGTTGCATTTACAGAGTTAAGTGTTTCTTTTTGCTCCTGGCCAATTCCGAAATATGTAAGTAACGTCAACAAAGGTGCTGAAAGTGAGAATATAGCCAAATGTTTTCGTATCTGTTGTCGCTCGACTTTCTCATGCAAGAGAAAGCTAACTAAACCAAATGCCGCTGGCGCCTTGTGTAACATTATAGCTAGAAACACTATTATTTCAACGTCCTGATGACTTGTTGTAGCTGCAGCTCCAAGGGCGACTCCATCAGCTGCGTAAGGAATAAAAATGTAATGTTATTCATAATTAAAAAAGTAGATTAAACCAACCTGCTGCGTGTACAACTAATCCCAGAGTTGCAGTTATATTCTTTTCACTCTCAGAACCCTTTTTGGATGATTTTTGTTGCGAGACTTGATCGACAAGCATCATGAAAACAAAACCTAACACCAAAGACAATCCGATTGTACGTGAGTAATCCTGTGAGTGTGACTCGCTATGCGTAGAATCTGCGTCAACTGTGTGTATTCGTCGATTCTCCATATATAATGAACGTATTCCCTCAGGTATGATAACAGTAAGAGCCGTTCCTACTAATAACCCAGCTCCAAGCAGAGTAACAAATTTTAATTTCTCCTATAAAGCACAACACATACTAATATATGAATACGTATAATACAAAGTACCTACTTCGCTCAGCTTCATTACAAGCGGTATACTGCCAGATAAATAGGATCCCACTAACATAACAATCACTAGCAATAGAAGAATTACCGTTTCCTCTGTCATTATTGATACAGTCTGCTTTGATGCCAACTCGACTCGATTTTTGACATGAAAATTGTAATTAAGATATCGATACTTCGATATGCATTTTTTAAAAAGCAATTTAGATACCAAGTAAAAATACCACATTGGTCCGGGATAAATTTATATAAAGTACATTTTAAATAAATATTTTATATATGCCCGAATTAATCTTATTTCATAGTATGTAAGTAAGTGTAGGTCTAGCTCAGTAAGACTAGAAAGTTAACCAGACTGGTGTTCAATTCATCCAGCTCTAAGCGATATACACATATCTATTTCTGAATACCCATCTCTGAAAAAAAGACAATACAACTAAAAAGTAAATAAAACAGAATTTATTTTAGCTAAGAAGGTATTGTTTAGGTAAACAGTGAAAACGTTTGACTTTTAAAATATATGAAATAGTTGTGCATATGTATTAAATAACAATCATAAAATAAATTTATATATATTTGTATATGCAGTGTACAATGTGTAATACATACAACAATATGTAAATTAGGGTGTCCCTTATTTTTTAAAGTTTACCATCTATTATTATTAAATGTAGAAAAAAAAAAAATGTGTGAAAATTAATTTGGGCATTATTAGACTACACAAACCCTGGCAAGTGCTACAGAAATATGTGAAATTTGTGACAAAAATGAATAACTAATTATTGGAACGAGTTAAAGAGTTAAATTCTAGAAACTTTTTATTATTTTTTTAATACTTTTGCAAAAGTCGAAGATAATAAGAGAGTTTACGTATTCAATTCGTAAAAATTCAATTGTTTCATAAAAAGTATGCTCGTACAAACATATATGCATTCATATTATGTACATATGTATGTACATACATACATATATGCACATAAATATATGCACATATGGCAGATCCCATAACGTACATACATATGGATTTATATTCTTGATCAGCAAGAGACACTGAGTCGATTGGGCCCTGTCCTTCCATCTGTCTGCCTCTAAGAGCAACACGAACATTTGTACCAACCATATTTGGTTTGTATGTATGTATGTACATGCATATGTAGGTGGTCCTATTTCCGATAATATTTAATTGCTTGTGTGTGTTTGATGCAATGGCAAAATTTATTAAAAAGTTGGCTGCCCCCAACGTTTTTGTTTTTATACACTTTGACATTTTTGTAAAAAATGGAGAAGGGTATCATGAAGTTGTGCAATAGGCAGAGGCAATATATTATTTATCAGTAATATAAGACAAGTCAGTATGTCCGTTCGTCCATAGTCGATATAGCCATGTCCGTCTTTATGAGTGCGTGTTTCTCAGCAACTATAATAGCTACACCAACCAAATTTCGTATGTAGGTGCTCCTATATCCAGGACACTACGCTTTTATTTTTTCTTTTGCTGTGTTTAACAATAAATAACTATGCATTAAAGTTGGGTGCCGCCAATACACGTTGAAGAGGGCATAGTAAAGTTATAGGTATAGTATAGGGCTTACACATACAACGCTGTCTGTTGAAACGGCAGCAATTTATGAAAAATTGGAAATACAATTTTCAAAAATATAAGCGAGTTGTTTCGGAAATAGAAAAACCTACATACCAAACTTGGTTACTCTATCTCTGAGTTCTGGTTGCTCATACAGACGGACATGGCTTTATTGATCTTTGTCTTGCTGATCAAGAATATATACTGTTACTACTCCCTGTTACATACACTTGCATAACTTCAACCTTTTCCATTTTTTATTAAACACTTCGTTGAAAAGTTCGCTATGTGGGTAGTCTCATTTATAAACTATCAGTCTATTGATGGTCGTGAGTTCGAATCCTGGGGTGATGATGAACCAAATTAAGTAAGTGTACATCTTTAATAAATTATTTATTCTTATTAAGAGAAAATAACCAATTGACTTAAATGCCATAAAGTTGGGTCAGCTTTCTCGTGAGTTTTTTAATACATCCACTGGGACTGGTAAATAAAAAAAGAGAAATATGTTGAAATTGTATTGCCATGGCGTGGGTCGTCCATGATGTAGGCTAGTGATGTCTCTAGGTGTGGACTAGGGTTAGGCGTCTTTTGTATTTTAGCACACATACATATGGGTCTTTTTACAAACATAGATCACTGTTTTCAGTGATATTGCCCTTATAATGAATCGAACTAAACCACAATTATGTATATTATGTAGACTTATGCAAAATAGATATGTAGTTCTTTGAAATTAAATTTTTCCTATTCATTTTTTTATTTAATTAAACAGCATTTCTTACACATACAGTTTTGATGACAGGCTTCAAGTAAACAATCGTTACAGTATCGATTATCTTTGTAATCTTATTTATTTGTTTTGTGAATATTAATTTGCGTTTTCTTTTTGAATATACTTGATTAATCGAAAATAGACCATTTTAACATATATATACGTGAATTTTTAGTATTTTTATATCCCATAATTAATTACGAGATATTCCTATTTCTAGGAGTCCTTATTTATCCAAAACATGGGTAATTGCTTAAAAAAGAGTAGCGGAGATGATATATCACTTATTCGGGGAAGTGAAAATACAGGACACGAGAATGGACCAATGCAAATATATCAGGTAATAGAGTTTTATATTTTCCAAAAAATTTTATATACATACAAATGTATGTATTGCAATTTTTTATGATTCTGATGTGATAGGAATCAACGCAGCAAATGTTTTATCCATCATCCAGTTCCAACTTTATTAACAGTCAGCACACAGTCGTCGTTTCTACCTCAGCCCCGCCATTATCTGAGGAAGATCAAATAAAGATCGCCAAACGAATCGGTTTAGTGCAGCATCTGCCTATTGGCACATACGATGGCAATTCAAAAAAAAAAGCTCGTGAATGCGTAATATGTATGGTAGAATTTTGTGTAGATGAAGCTGTACGCTTTTTGCCTTGCATGCACATTTATCATGTACATTGTATTGATGATTGGCTTATGCGTAGCTTAACTTGCCCAAGTTGTTTGGAACCAGTCGATGCTGCTTTGTTAACCAGTTACGAAACATAACGATGATTTCTTCAACATTTAAGTGTATTTCCGTGCAGTGTGTGATCTGCGTTATAACACAATTCAGAATTAGAGCCTATGGTTAGCTTAGTGCTACTTAAAATTACAAAACGAATCGTGTCGACAGAAAATTTTCAAAATTATACAATCACATATACGTTATTGGAACATTGACATATGTATGTACTTCTATTGTAACTATTTCAGTCATTTGGTTTTTGCTTACAACTACATACATATATATAAAATTTATAATTTTTAAATGATACTTCTTATTAGCGCTAAAGAAATAAAAAACCAAACAATATTTAAAATAATTAACTTAAAAAAAGAGTAAATATACTCAAAGAAAATCTAACAATCTACGGAGTGTCGGTGTACATATTTAAAGCGTAGCTTTAATAAATACTTAATATGTAAACTCTTAGTGTAATCCTATTGCTTAGCTTTAAACAATATTATACTGTCAATAAATGCGGAATCTTAAATTCTCATTATAAGTGCAGTTTCCATTATTGAGTCTTATTTAGTAAATGAATATGCAAGCCCCACATAATCCTCAATTAAAAATTGAAAAAATCTAATTCAGCACACACAAGCTTTAGCATGTTTTGGACCAATGCCTGGTGACGCTACAGTAAAAACGGTCTGTGACGCGTAAGCGGTTGTGTTTGGAATGATGTCCTTTCTTGTTCTTGTTTTGAATTTGATCATTATAATAGTGAACAGATCTACGGTGGAGCTATGCTCATTCTCTTAAGCTCGTAGGGGTACTGTCATGAATATGTCCGCCCTAACATTTGAGGTTAGACATAATTCGATTAAAGTAAGTTGAATGTAAGAAGGAAATTTACCTGAAGTACCCGAAATAAATAAAATTCAACTTAAACCAATTATTTCAGTTTCTTACGATGATGATTTGGGTACCAGTTATTTTAAACGGTCATAAAGCGACCGGACACTGTTCCGATTAAACTTTACATTTTTATGAACATTCAGCATACCATCTGTAGAAAATTGAGATATAGTATTTTATTTAATATTAATTACAATATCTTCCTTTAATCATTTTTATTATTATGTAGTTTGTTTAAAAAAAATCCAACATGCCTGGCCATTTGTAAGCGGGCTAATCGTCAAAACTAGATGAAAGTAAAAAATTAGCTGCAAGCTCCTCATCTTTTTCGCATGCAAAGTAAGCTTGCAGAACAAGACCCTCTGGAAAACCCATGGCTTTAAGCTGGAACAATAAAATACTTATTGGTGTAATTTATTGATTTTAATTAATGCATAAGGGACATACCCTTTCTATTGCGTCTTGGTCCTGCGGCGTCAATCGAAAAGTTGCCGGATTTTCGGACTGTATATTCCTTTCTCTTTCAGTTGTACCCAACCCCAAGCCATCACCCTCGGAGGCATTTGTTGATACAGTCCGAATTGCTGATCCAGCAACAGAGCGCTGGTTCTCTCGTGTTGAATCTTGCACTGTTGATGCGGCCATGCTTTCGTTGCTCCTTATGCTTGCAGTCCTATGCGCATTATCTCCTACTTCACCTTCCAGAGGTTGATTTAACATATTTAAAAATGCATCTTGATTCTCAGAAATAAGCTGAAGTAGAGCCGGGTTCGTTTGGCCAATCTGAGAATTTAATGTGCATTTCTGGATTAAAGGTCAGTGTCGATTAATAAATAACTAACCTGTTGTAAAACGGCATGTAATAGGTGCGGATTTTGATAGATTAAAGAGCGCATCTGTAAAAATTGTGGCTGACTGCGTAAAAATTCAAATGGATCTAAAATTTTAAGAGATTCGCATTTAGTAACAATTTAAAATTAAAGTTGTATATAATTTAGTTTTGATATCGCAAAACGAATTTTCTCGCAGTAAGAGAAATTTTCTACAATTTTAACATGCGTGTATAAAAATACTTGTAAAGTTCTGTTTTCATGGGTATATTAAGTTAAAAGGAGGGAACTATATTTTACCAGCGGAAGAGTCTACCGGCGCACCAGTCCCCGAGACCTGACTCAAATGCGACTCCCTCTCATCTTCGGCGCTTGGATTAAAGATATTATTTTCCAGTGGTATGCCGTTTATCAAATATTCTACAGCGCGTTCAGGATTATTAAAACTGGCTGCCATGGCGCGCTCAACTTGCTCTCGAGGATAGCCCATTTCGACCATTGAGGTCACTGTCCGATTGTAATCGACGCCCATCAGCAAATTTGATTCTGCACGAGTTTGAATGGATGCGTTTGCCAACTCGCCGGCCAAATCGATGCTGGAATAATCTGTGTCCGCAACGATAGATTGAACTTCTCTGTTGGCTTCACTAACTTCATCACTGGCTGTTCTGTTGCTAGATTTTTCGTCAACTGTCTTTGTATTTGTTGCGGCGGCGGCCAATGCATTTGGTTCATCTGACTTCTGTACCGTACTTTTCTCTGTTACCAAGACATCTGTTGATGATCTCTGTATCTGCTGATTCGACGGTCCCGCTACAGCGACATCTGTTTTGTTATCTGTTCTTGAATTGCTTCCGCTGCCAGTTCCACTGCTGATGTCTCGAGTCAACATCACCACAATGAACTTTTTCTCATCGACTTTATATGAGTTAATTGTACGTTCGTCTGTTAATATCACTCCTTAAATCAAAAACACAATATACTTCTTTAGCAAACAGAAATTAGATTGTTGTGTAATAACGCACCTGCATAAATCAATTTCTGTTTTTCGACAACATAGTCCGCGCCACGAACATTAAAAATGGCTTTCTTCAGCTCCAAGACCTACGATGTCATGGAATATATATATAAGAGAATCATATATTAATTTATTTTATTGACATGCATATATACACATATACATATATATATACATACATATATGTATGCATGTACATTTTGTAGGAATGCATTTACACATGTAACTGTATGTATGTATGTATGTACTTGCAACTCTAATTTTTCTGTCACTGTTTACCGTTTTTTGAGGTTCAAATTCAATTGAGAATGTTTGTTGTTGCAGATTTTTTACAGTTATAAGCATTTTGTTAAATTATTAGGCTGCTTTCTTTGAGTTTGTTCTCACGAAAATGTTTGTCATCTAGAGTGGTGCAGCAGAGTTGTACGGAGGTATCGATTTGAGCTGTAGAAACATCGATGTTTTTGTCAATGGTTTCGAATAATGTTTTTTTTGCATCGATGTATCGAATCCGAAAGTTTGTTCAGCAAGGTTGGGCGAATAATTTCGGACCGTCGTTGCGCACTCAAATTTAACATAGAAGATAAACTACTATTTATGAATAAAAACAGCGATCTCTAGTTAGTAACCGAAGACTGAATGTAGAATAAATCTTTGTTTGTTTTAAAGTTTCTTATATAAACTAAATAAAGCCGAAATATAATTAAAATAAATAAATTCTTTATACTTTTCAATTTCAGACAGCACCGAGTGCGTAATGTAAGCAGTAGTGCTGGAAACAACATCGGAAAAATATCGATACATCGATGTTTTTAATTTGTTCAAAAACATCGATGTTTTTCCGATGATCGATTTTTTCTCAAATGTTACCAACACTAAAAACGAAAACCATTTAACATCATTGAGAGGGAAAAAAGCGAGAACGAATTGGTAAGCTATAACTATTTTTACATTTTGTTAAATTAAATATATAATTCAAGTATTTTTATTATGGGTTTTAGGCGGATATTGGTGTTGGTAGTGCGAGAAATGGAGAAGACGTTGAAGGAGCAATTACTCAATGGTAAATACAAAAAACTATTAAAGTCACAAGGCAGGCCTCGTAGTTGGTGAGAAGCGCAGTGGCCTGAAGGCAAAAAATGTTAATATAATTTTATTTTTAAACAAAAACGAATGGATCTCTTCTATTTAGTTCATTTTGATTTAAAAAAATCAAAAAATAATTTGTATTTGTTTATTTAGTTAATCTCATTTTAAGTGAATTATGACATTTAATTTTTGATTTGATTTTTTAGGTTAAACTCAATTTAGATTTTAAGTGAAACATGATATTTAATTTATGATTTGATTTTTTGAGTTAAACTCAATTTAGATTTTAAGTGAAACATGAAATTTAATTTTTGATTTGATTTTTTCAAACAGCTAAAACATAAAAGTTATTCAATATTTTATTATTTGCCGGGTCGGAAAAGGGCGGAATTTTGAAATATGCGCCTGCTGAAAAAAATATTTTAAATTAAATTGCCAATTGTCAATTTGGCGCCCTAAAAAGCTTCGATACATCGATGGTTTCCCTCAAAAACAGCGATGTAGGGAAACATCGATGTTTTCCCAGCACAAGTAATCAGAACTAGGCATACACAAACTAGTGATGTAAATAACATCGATCATCGAAAATGTTTGAGCAATGCTTTTCGATGTTTTCCGTATGCCACACTGATAATTCCCGGTTTTAGTTTTAATTTATCATGTGTTTGCAATGCCAAAGTAAGTATAATGTGAAAAGCATATATATAACTATAGTTATTTGCAATTACAAATGTATTTATTCCAGAATAACAACAAAGACAAGCTTTTGCTGGAAGCACTTCACGACAGTTAACGGTAATACCGCAAAATGCAACATTTGCGCACAAAATTTTGAAGACTGCGGGAAACACCACCAACATGAAGAAGCACCTGTGGTCCCTTCATAAAGTTGATAAACATGTTGAAGTGCCTGCAGTGCATAATAGCGTTGCAATAAAAATTTCTATTGCTTAAAGCTTTAGAAATATAGCGGACTGTGGTATTTAATGAAACAGACTGCTAAGGAAGCATTTATTGCTGTATTGCATTGACCACAAGACTATGAAAAAAATCATGAGTTGATATAGTTTAACCAATCAAAAAAGAAAAAACTAAAAAGGCATTTTTTTTGTAGTCTTAATTAGTTTTTATTTAATTTATCCATATATCTCAATAACAAAATTCAAATTCTAAAAATTGAATTAATGAACTATAGCACAATTAGTTGAAAGCATCGCTGCATCGAAGTTTCTAGCCTATTTTTCACACAACATCGATTTATCATTTTGCAAACATCGACATCGAAGTTTCGACCCAAACTTACATCACTAACACAAACTTTTTCAACTACTATAAATAAATTATTACGATATTTTCGATGTTCTAAAAATCAAATATCGGAATCATCGATATATTGAAACGTCGATATTTCTCAGCCTTAATATCGACGGATTTTTTGTGACAACCACCGATAGTTTCTGATTATAGTGTACGGGCTTGTCCTTAATGATTAACTTTTGGACAGCCAACACGATATGCAAGATGAATTTAAGTTTGTTGATATTTTTGAAACTGTCATATGTGATATTGAGAATATTCAAATATTCAAATTGATAGTTAATATTTAAACGAAAAAATATCCATATATATATTTATAGTATCTCGATATAACGCAATATCTGTATTGCTTATTCATATGTATTATATATGTTAATATATTTTTGTTGTTCTACCATATTTCTGATGGCAATCATTTCAAAACAAAACGCTTCTTTACACATATACATATAAGACTTCAGTCATTTTTCTCTTCATTCCGAAAACTACTACAAACTATTAATGGTACTTTTAAACAGGAGTTTTCTGAAAATACTTTTCTGTCATTGCCATAAATATAATATTAAATAGTTATTATTGCTTAATATCATAATTTTTACATGTACTTGTTCGTCCATTTATGTGGGGGTCGAGCTATCGAAGGTACTATCGATATTATCGATCGAGCATAATTTTTTAAATACAATCCCGATACAATCGCGCAAAAGAGGACGTTTCACTGGCTCCACAGCAATCACTCCAACTTCTATTATCTGTCCCACAGGAAAATCACTTAAGAAGTTTTACTGATTGATGATATTATTAACTATAATGTTGAGCAGTCGATTTTTATATACTTTTTTTTACAATTCCCAATCTCTTTCAATGTATATAAAAAAGCGTATGATTTACTATCCCAATATATAACGGAAAATTTGAAATAAATCGCACATGAACATTATAAATTTCTCGACTGATTCCCATTCATATTTCAATTTTCCACATGGACAGCGGCTTTGCTGACGTTTCACCAAAAAAATTCCACGTCGTGTATGAAAAAGTTTGTTGCTGTAAGTTTGTATGCATGATTGTAATATAAATGTGGTGACAATATTTAAAAGGACGAAAATATATATATTAAATTATCTGTTTGGAATGTCTATTGTACAAGCCCATGTGCGTCTGATATTATGCTTATGGACAATTTTTGAACATATGTATTCCTCTGATGCTAAATTTAATTTTAAACAAAAGTTTAAAGTTTGTAAAAACAAAGAATGCAGTGGACAAGCTTTGATGCTTGCGCAGCATTATATGGCAATGCAGCGAAAACGTGCTGTGCGCAGAGTTCACAAAATATGCGCAACCAAAACTTCCTTAGTATATATGTGTGTGTTGGCCTAAGTCCAACAATAAAGGGCTCTTCCGTGTTGCTTGCCTTTAGTTTTCTAGAGCTGGAAAAAACAAGAAAAAGAGAAGGGTTCTTCAACTCTTTTAATCTGGGGCAGAAAAATTTTTAGAAAACGAGCTGTCATCACTCAACAGAACCTCGCCTAAAACTTCGGTTTCATCAAACTTGTAACTGCCAACACCAACGTCCACAACACAGGCTCCACTTTTTGAGTTCTTGGGGAAACATATAGCGCAACGGATTCGGAGTAGTCGAGTTGACTCCATTTTGACTATTCGTCAATATTTTAACACTGATAACCTGGAGTCTAGCTTAAATCCTTTAGATTACTGGAATGTAACTATAAACATAACATTGTAGACTTGGATATCAATAATACATTATATGGATTGTTTTCATAAGCAAAAATATATATCTCAATTGTTGATTTTTCTGTTAGCATTAAGCTTTTGTCTGAGACGGACTTGTTATTTCTTTTTTAATTTTTCATTTGATTTCCTTTTATTTTTAAACATACATACATACTTACATGTACATACATACATATGTAATTATCCTTGAATCAGAAAATATCATATCAGAGAACAGCATTGGTGGTACTTTTAAAGTGGTGGCACCCACAAATCATGGGTATGGGTACATAGTATGTTTGTACGTAAGTACTACATACGCGATCACACAATACATGGGCAAGGGCGCTTACTCACAAGACAAGGCATGGGTGCCAGAGAGCGGCAAGAGTGCACAAGACCTAAAAACACAAGCGTACTACCATGATGGTACTGCCACACACAAGCGAAATTGTGGATGAGACCACAATGCAATTACTTGTGCGTAGAAAAACTGATCTGAGCAGCATTTTGTGCGCAGGCAATTCTTTCCCGAAGCAAAACAGATCTCTCTGGGTGTTTTGTGCGCTGCTTGTGCGCCGCACACACAATTTGTTGTTGTGTCTGTGTGCGTATATTGTCCCGTGTTGCCATTGTGCGCGTATGGTCTCGCACTTGTTATTTGTGTGTGCTACCATTGTGCTTAAAAAATGACACAATTGCCGTTCTCTGATGGGTCCAGCAACGTCACGATAGACAAGGCCGTAGAAAAATGTGCACGCTCACAAAATGCGATCGGCTGTCAACAGCATAAGCGAGAAATAATCTCGCTTGCTGTCTGCACTGGCAGCGGCGCCGATACGACAGCAGGTAAGTAACATGGTAATTTTTAGGGTAAATGCACTCATACCGTCCTCGTTCTCTGATACATATAACAATTTTAAAATTTCCCGAAGAAAAAAGATCGATACATTGATGTTATTTTCCCAAACACATCGATGCGTGGAAGCTGATGATGATGATGTTTTTTCAGCTCTACAGTTTCCAATGCAATCATGGGTCCCACTAGAGCTGTAAAACCATCGATAGTAGCGCCATCGATAGTTTAAGATTTTTTAGTGCAAACATCGTTACTATTGAAGAATCCCTTTGGATTCAGACCATTTGACGGTCACACACAGCAGTCTTCTGGCAATTTGGGCCAGTGGACGCATCTCACATCAGTAGGAAGTGGTGGGAAAATGTCGTAGCGATGGACTATCGCTATAGTCCTAAAACAATAGGTGGAACTGACCAGGGCGCCACCATCGATATTTTCGATATTACCATTGATGTTTTTACAGCTCTAGGTTCCACTGAAATTACTTCCGCTTGAATGAAGTGAACTTCCGCTGTGGCGCTAAAAAATCCGCTTAGTCAGCTCCGAATTCGCTAAACGTCCCATGATGCCAATTGGTTCGATTTTTATTTTCGCTGTCAAGGTAGGCGATGCTAATTTCTGCGCGGATATACATTCAGCGGAATTCAATTTAAATAGTAATTTCTGCAACACCGCTTAATTTTTAAAATTTCGTATATGCTTTCATAAATGAAAATATGTATATCGAAATAAATCGATAGTGCAAATCTGCAATTGATGGAACACCGCTTAATTTTTAAACGTTTCATATTTCCGCGTGTGTCGAATGTCGATTCTCGACATCGAAATTGAGATAAATTAAAAATATAACGAAAACAAGAAATAAAAAATACTCCATATTAAATAATTTATTGCTATTAAATGGAAAACGAAAATCATAGCTATATGTCGATGGGTCGACTTATATCGAAATCGATAAATATTAATACTTAAATATTAAAAACTTAACATTTTTAATGGATTTTAAAATAATAATTTAATGATCTGAAATAATAATTAAATGCTATCGAGGGCCTCACATTTATGTTAAAGAGAACAAAATGAAAATCTAGAATTAAAACATTTTTAATATTGTATTTGTATTATCAATTCAACGACAGTAGTACTTTTTATGAATGTAGGCTGTATGAGGGTGAACATTGACAAATCCCTGACTTAAATATTAAAATCATATATAATCTATAAGGTAGATTTGAGAGTGTTTTAAAGTTTTGCCCTAGAAAAAATATTTGTTTTAATTTTGAAGGCGGATTGGCACATATTTTTTTTAGATTTTTGAAATTTTTATTTTGGACATATTAATGGCAGCTATTTAGTTGTAAGACGGACACCACCGAAACCCATTTAATCCTTAAAGAAGAACCAATTTCAATAAAATACACCAGAAAGGGCAAAGGGCTAGTCAAACCCGTCAATTCTATTAATCAAGATGTGTGTATATACGCAAATATAATCAAATTAAAACATATAATTAATAATAAATTTCAAATTCGCAGGCATCCCACTAGTTGCAAACTAGCTCTATGGCGAAATAGCTAAATTAGACTTAATGCTGTCAACATTATTTGTTCTCATTTCGCTCACGCATGCTCAGTATTAAGGGCTCGCGGAGAGTCGAAATTATACAATACAAAATAACTTTTTTCATCGGTTCAATCAAACGTGTATTAAAAGATGTGAAACCTAATCTGCAAACCAATGGAAATAAATTATCCATACATAAGAAAAGTTATCGGTTGCCAAAATAGTGACACTTAACGCACGAATACTACAAGAATGCATGCTTAAAACAGCATATTGCAAAAGGTTCAGTAGATAAAAAAATTGTAAGCAATCTCCATTTGAATCTTAATTATTGCAAGTAAAAAAAATTTTAATGAATTATTCATAAAACAATGGAATAGAAAGTGCTTGACGCAATTCTAAAAACTCGAGCAAACGCTTCTGTTTGTTCCTAGAGTAATTTATACACTTGTACACTTTAAAAAATACCCAGTAGGGCCTTTCATTTATGCATATCATACACACATGCGTATGTGCGTACATATGTACATGCATTGAATAAATTTACATGTATGTATGTATTTATGTACATACGATTATGTAGGTTCGCTGAAGTTAAGTGAAGTATAAAAAGACAATGAATTATTCTCAAGTCTACATATGTATAAAAAAGGATCATAATAATAATAGTGGGCCAAGGCCTTCTATTGCATATAAAATATATATGTACATATGTATGTACATACATATATTTACATATGCATGCATATGCTGCGTTTCTATAACATAACGGTAAAGTCACATTCAATATATACATATATATGTAATTTTATTTCAAGAGCGCCGGTTCGCATGTTTTTAGATATTTGTAAAAGTAGTTTAACTTAACTTTTTGGAATGTTACATTCAAGTACATACACACATATGTACATACATCACCGTATTCAATGAAATAAGTAAAAACAACCAATAACTAATTGTCTCTGAAAGATAAGTTCGTACGATAAGGTAATGATAAGCTTATTAATAACCGATATACAACATATTTGAATATTGATACTTTGTTTGTTGCTTTTTATCCTAGTAAATACAGCTTAGAAATGTCAAAGAAGACTTAAGATGCGAATATACTTGTTTAGTTTCAGTAGGAATTCTAAAAGTGAATTACTTACATGATTTTAATGAAACTATATCTTCAAACAGAGTGCAAGAATAGTTTAAAATATGACGGTGAGTGAAATATAATTTAGTCAATTAATAAGTATAATAATTATTATTATTATTATTATTATTATTGCAGCACTATGCACCGGACGAATATTTTCATAATAACAAAAACGATGCCTTATTCACCGATAGCCGACCAATCAATAAAAGACCTATTTATAATTATGTTGACACTGACGATGCAAAAAGGGTTGCTGAGGATTCCTTCGAAAATAATGAATATAACATTACTAGCACATCTGGCGACTACGATATATCTGGTGTGGAATGGTGTGTTAGTGTTAGCAGTGCGACGACGACGTTTGCGGATAAAAGAAGCTTTAACCAAAATTATGTCCACGATTATATGGAAGACTATGGACATATTGTCGACACAGGCATAATGACTAACGATGGTAATGATACGGGGCGTGAGATTGAAGATGGAGATGGTGATTATTGGAACGAGAACGGTACAGCGTCAAATGAATATGAATGCGCGTATTCGGACTATAGATATGCGCCCGTCTCTGGATCAGCTTCCGTGCCAACTAAGATACTGCCATCCGTGCCGATGATGAACAGCAGTTGCAGCACTTTGCCTAGACAAGATTTCATATCAGAAACTGGAGGTACGTACGCGGGAAAAGTCAGTCGCTTTGGTTGCCGCTTGCCGGCCGCACCTGCAGATAACTCCAAGTATCGTATATTGCCGCAAGCGGTCACAAGCTATCAGAAAGTTCACGTTCACCGAAATAATTGGAATGAACATGCTAGCTGTGCGCCGACTGCCGCTATGATCGATGAAAGAATCGGAAGTTTTATAAGTCTGCCAGCGGCGCCATTGCGTATGTTACCCCAAGTACACGTGCGTCCACGATCCTCACAACAAATTTTTAAAGATGATTCGGCTTGTGGCGTAAGGAATGTACATGACGCTGAAGATTTGATTGCTACTGCAACTGGTAAATGCATAGCTGGGACCAGCAACTATGATATATTGGGCCAGATATCACGGCCTTACACCTCAATGTTGCCGCTAGATTATAATGAATACTCTGAGTTCGGATGCAACGCCGACAATATGTCAACCTACAGTGACACCCCCCCAATGAGCAACGCGCAGCACAAACTCCAGCAGCAGCGAAAAATATCACTGATGATGGCAATGACAACTGCATCTGTGATAGCATCTGGGGAAACTAGGGTGCCAGTGTCGACTCAGCAACAGCAGAACAGCAAGCTTACCCAAAAGTGCTCCAATTATTCGATAACACCCACACCTGCCTTTACCAACGCCAATGCCACTGCGATAGCTTCCGATAGGTGGTTTAAGTCAGAGTTAACACCAACAACAATATTGAGCGATACAACCACAAAACCACTGACCTCAACCACAACTAGAAAATTGCCAAATTTTCTTTCGTCACAAACACAGTACAAGTCGCCGCTATTATCAACAACTGTTGTTCCCGCAATTGAATCCATTACTACTTCCACCTTGCCACAATCATTTAACAGAATCGATAATGAATCAACCCTACAACATAAACCAATTCACCCGTTTGAAAAAGCCTCTCGCTCCAAGCAGCTGCCAAAATTGCCCATACAAAAAGTAAAAAATAATTTTAATTGTAATTCAAATTTGAATGTAAGTCTAAGTTCAACAAGTTCTACTAGTTCAAATTTAGGAGCACATTCCAATAGGCCAGCATTAGTAGAACCCGTATCATTGCCAACTGTATTTTCCCCGGATAACATAGCTACTGTTGATTGTTCTTCAAATTTAATTGCGTCGAGCTCAATTAAGACGTTTCGTGATGATGCAAACAATCTATGCCAAGTAGAACAAAAAAAATCAAGCATTGTAAACTCAGATGTGAATATTGATAATAAATTGAGCGACTTTACTCATGTCAGTCTCCATGATCGATCACCTATAGGCATTCAACCAGAATCGACAATATCAATGCAAAGCACTGTCATATCACCCAATTATGGATCAAGCAAACTTGATGTAACGCAAGACTTTTCGCTTAAGTCGACGCACACATTCAGAGACCTTTCGCTGGATACAAATATAAATGCTACAAATATAATCACAAATACAACAAATACTACAAATAATGATATTGAATCATCATCATTTAGCATATCAGATTACCTAAAGCCGTATTCAATTATCTCTACAAGCACTAATCAATGTGAAAACATCAGTAGTCAAGTCATAACTGAATCATCATCATCATCAGTGGGTTCACAGAAATTACAAATTACGTTGCCTTTATTGGAGTCTCATTTTCCAAATTCAAATTCAATATTAACATGGACTACCTGCACCAACATGGATAGTCCAAAAACATCTGTAACCAGAGCTGATTCTTTTACTATTTCTGAATCTGAACCGCAGCTTTTAAATGATTTATACATGCCATATTTATTAGGAACCCCGATAATCGATGCTAACAATGAGTTCAAGGCTCAGTCAGTTTCCGAAAATGTGTTCTGGACAGAAACGTGTAGCTCTTCAACGATTGTTTCAAGTGCTAGCCCAACTGTGACCAGCTCACCAACGCTCTCATATATTGATTATATGAAACAGTTTGATCTACCGGAACTGCCACCAATACTAGAAATGTGTAGCATTGATCCTATTTCCACAACAACATCAAATTCATTTTCCGATGAAACAAAAATTGAAATCAATATGCCAAATACGCCATATATGCTATGTGATTACAAATTACACTCATTGGATGTAGGAGACCAAAATGAGAAAAATACGTCCTTCGGTAAATTTATTGAGAGTGAATCACAGACTGACACAAAATCACTTGGGGATACATTAAGTTATGATGAGATTAAAGCTAATGTAGAATCGGTTGTGAGCTGTGCAACTTTTGATGACAATTTTTATGACAGTTATAATGTTGATCTATCAGCGCTTACGGCAACAATCGCGCATATTGAGAGTGAAACAAGTTTGACAACGGCCCTGAAGCCAAATGTTACCAAAAGCGAAGAAATGTTAAAAATTACCACTGACAAATCGGATCATGCCAAAGGTGGATATTATAAGCCTGAGCAAAAGCAGCAAGAGATGTTCCATGTTACGGCTACAGAAGTGTCACCTCTAAAGGGAAAATCTGCAACGAGCGTGCTGGGAGGCCTGTCTAAAGGCATCAAAGGCGGACTAGATGGTGTCTTAAGTGGCGTTAATCTAGCAATGGATAAGCAGCCACCAGTCAGTTCTGGAGGTAATAGCAAAAAAAGTTTTGGGTTCGGCTTGGCTTCAAAACTTGTACCGAGTGTTGGTGGCCTCTTGTCAAGTTCCAGTTCAAAGCAATGTGAGTCAGTCCCATGTACCGTTTCAACATTAGACTTTAGTACGTTTACTGTAACAACAGTATCGCCTGCTTGTAGCACTCAAGGTGTGCAAAGTTTCGGTAATGATTATAGCTATGGCTATGATTACGACCAGTTGCCACTCTGTACGACTAGTGCATTGGACCCGACCTTGACTACAGACTATATGATGGGCACAAAATCAAATGCGGACTACGACTATGCGGATAATTACGGATCAAATTTATCAATCAATCAACATTTAACTAACAACTTGCAAAATTATAGTGAAAACGTTTTTAATAGTGATTTTGGCTATGCAAATAATGAGGACTACAATGCTCATATAAATGAAAGAAAACTTACACCGGCTTCCACTACCATCATCACCCCCGCTCAGTATGTGGCAGTGCCTGGAATAATAGAAAGCGATGGTCACGAATACACAAATGCAATCCCTATAACATCCACATGCTATCAGTCTGATCCAAAAAAAGATCACGTATCCTTAAACTCGGAGAAAAAAATTAGCGTCGGTAGTGCAGCTGGTGGTGTGTTCGGTTCTATATTTGGAAAAGCTGCAGCAGCTGTCCAGTCAGCTACGCAGGCGGTTAATCAGGGAGCATCCTCAGTAGCATCAGTTGTAGCCCAAAAAGCAAACGCGCAATCAGTAGATGTCAAGGTGATAGGTGCTCAATTGAAAACAGTTACAGCTGGCAATGTAACAGGCGCTAGCGTTGTCCAGATAACGCCGACGCTCATAAAGTGTGAAGATGATTTTAGGGATAATGGCTTTAATGAGCAGCCTTGTCTATACATAGCTACAACAACTACTGCTACAACTACAACTTCTGGCGAAGATTACAAGAATAGCAATGATTATATGCAATCTTATGATGATACGTCAATATCAATACCAATGTCATTGGCCTCAATAATGCCAATGACCATTGCAACTAACGATAACAAAGCATATGTTGCGTACTATTCGGATGATAATAATAGCCAGCAGGATGTAGTAGAAACTCGCTTAGGAACTATGTTAAATAACGGACAAAAGTTTCTACCGACGGTGCCGCCGGCAGGTGGATCCACCGGCAAAAAACTGCCCACCATCAATGGTAAATCGGGTCTGCTTATCAAGCAACAGCCAACAGAAGTCTATGATGATGAGTCAGATAACGATGTCATGAATGATGATGATTTCATCACAGATACAGACCACGTCAAACCGAGTTATTTCAATGATAGTGAGCAGAGTGATTACTATATGGATCAAGGCCGGTTGACGACACCGTCAGGTCAGGTTAAAAATTATTATGAGCACGATAGCGTCAGTGGTTATGACTATCGTGAAGATTACTTTAATGAGGAAGATGAATATAAATATCTCGAGCAACAACAGCAAATGCAACCTCAGTCTCAAAGTCATAATAATATGTTTAGCCATAAGGAAGCATCCTCAGATATCAGAAATGGGAGCCCGCATGACGATGATGACTTCTTAGACGAACATTATCTACCCAGTGAGGAGGAGTGTGGCAATTATCTAGATGAAAGCTCGAGTGGTAGCGTAGGTATTGGTAGCAGTATCGGTAAACCAAAGGCAATAGTGTGTGAAGCAGTACCTGTAACTGCCAATGGAGATTCAACCGGGGTGATAACTACCGATCACTTGCCTGCAAGTCGCACACCAATTTTATCACACCAACAAATTAAAAAACAGGATAGCATTATTATTGAAGAGGATACTGGCTTAATCGATACAGCTAAGATGTCAAATGACGAGGATGTCGATTTTGATGAGGATGATAAACTTGGAGATCTTGTACCAAACAGAACCATGTCTCAAAAGAAGAAGATGTTGACACGCGGTGAGACAGAAGAAGTCGTTAGTGGTCACATGCACATCCTGCGAAAGTCGGAAGCTACAGCTAAGCAACGCTGGCACTGGGCTTATAATAAAATCATGTTACAGCTAAATGTAAGTACGCTATTGCTTTACTTTTAATACCCATGACAAATAATTTTTATGTAACATCCAATAAATTTGTCATCATTTGAATGCCAATTCACGGCTTCGCCCTATATATTTGTACCTTAACATTTTTATAAAAAATTGAGAAAACCATGTTCTGCAACTGTATGTAATAGGCTAAAGAAAGCCTAGCAGAGTAGCCATAAAGTTTACATATTCTTGATCAGCAAGACAAGCTGAGTTGATATAGCCATGTCCGTCTGTCTGTCCGTCCGTCTGCATTAACAACAAGAATTCACAGGCTAGAGCATCTAAATTTGGTATGTAGGTTCTAAGTAAGCTGTTACATATATACTATGTGTTGTGAGTGCGTTCGTGTTATTCCCGCGCACCCTTGTCAAAGCGTTTATGGTGCATTATGGTGCAATGAACTTCGAGTCATTTGCTTCAAATTATTGTGCAAAAATCAAAAGTTGGTGAGAGAGAATTCATTTCTAATATAGAAACATAATTTTTAACTAAGATAACAATTGTTAAAAATGTATATTTTTTTCTCAGTGCACATACATACACGAGCATATTAAGTTGCAAGATAAGCCAATGCATTTGAATAATAGTTAATTAGATTGTGGGGTATACACACACATACATTTACATTACATTTATATATACCTACATTACCTACAAAAGTACGCATGTTTAATATATGTAGATATATGTAAATATTTTACTATAGTGGGCAAAAGAATGTAGTATTATAAAGCATTTGGATATCAATTGTAGTGGATACGTGCTTTTCGAATTTGCTTCAACAGCTCACGGTACAAAATTAATAAATTGAGCATAATGAATTTTCTTTATGGCATGTTCAGTGATAGAGTTTCTCAAACTCGATTATTGAAATCCCACGGAGAAGTACCGCATGATCAATGCGTGGCAACCGAAGCAGTAGGAAATGCAATTGAAATGACAACTTCAGCTGACCGCACTCGCAAGCTGAGCTGCCTTCTCAAGCATCAACGCGAAAGTGACGTTTATAATGTAAGCATATATATTATGTGATCACTTTTATATTGCGGAACGTGTTTGTTGTAAATTGCTGTTAAGGAACTTCAGGCGGGTGATTTTGTTGTTATTGACCGTCTGAGCTTACTACGTCGCACTATGGTCCCAAAGTCGATTCTTTTGGCATAAAATCGAAATTTCAATGTAAATATATTTTTAATACAATATATTTTTTAAAAAATTTATAGTTTTATACTAATTATTTTGTGAGCTCTTAAAAGTCAGCAATCAATCAGATTTTTTTTTGATGACATGATTTAAGTTTTTGTCACAATTAAATATATTTGCGTCAATTAAAATATTTTAACAATGTAAAATAAAGATAAAGGTATGTATTAACTATTTTGAATAGTATTTTTATGTGTAGTCCAGAGAACGACAAGAGTGCACACACCCCTAAAAAGACAACGCGTACACCATGGTAGTACTGCCACACACAAGCGAAATTGTGGATCAGACCACAATGCAATTACTTGTGCGTATAAAAAATGATTGCAGCAGCATTTTGTGCGCAGGCAATTCTTTCCCGAAGCAAAACACAAGAAAAGGGTCAAAATATTTATGCGTGTTTCTGTTTCGCTACCTGCTGTCGCGTCGGCGTCGCTGCCAATGCAGACAGAGCGAAATAGCAAGCGATATTGTTTCTCGCTTATGCTTATATGCTAGCCGATCGACCTCGCGGACATTTCCTTTGCGCTTGCTTCGTTGTGGCTAAAAACACAACGGACCTTTTCTCGGATCTCTCTGGGTGTTTTGTGCGCTGCTTGTGCGCCGCACAAGCAATTTTTTGTTGTGTCCGTGTGCGTATATTTTCCCGAGTTGTCATTGTGCGCGTATGGTCTCGCACTTGTTTTTTGTGTATGCCACCATTGTGCTTAAAAAGTGCCACAATTGCTGTTCTCTGGTGTAGTCCTAGTTTTTTAGTTGTGTATGCCTGTATTGCTTATGTGGATTTGTGTAAGAAACTTAAATTCGTTCTCTACTACTCTACAATATGAGGCTTACTGAGAAAAACTAATAACGTACGTTTGTTCTGATAAGTATCGTAATAGACCGCGCAGTAATAGTTTGTCCCCGTTTTTCCCCCTTTTTGGGAAAAACTCACATGTTGCAGGTGAATTTTTTTTATCGAAAATTGTTGAAAATTACTATGTGCGCGGTGACTTAGCGTCTTCCAACAAAAAAAAATTTTTAAAACTGAAATTTGAAAAAAAAAATACAAAATTCTAAAATATTCTAAAAAAAGTTCATGCCAAATTTCAAGTCCCTAGCTTTATTAGTAGACTTTATGGCAAAAAATCGACTTTGGGACCATAGTGCGTCGGTTGAGACCTTATTAGACTATATTAATACTATTTAGTTTTGACTTGGTCTAACTTATAATTATTAAGTAAGAACATTTTTTTTCTGGTGATAAAAAATATTTATCACAAAATTATGATAAAAAAAAAGTTATTGCACGCGTTTTAATGACTCACAAATCGACCCTCGTATAAAATAAGCTTTTCGATATAAAGCTTTATAGCTTTAGTGAGTAAACAACTTCCACGCAACAATTGCAGCTGATTTTCGGTATGGTCATGCGCAGTGATAAAAGGGTTCGCGCTCTCTTTCTCTCTATCATTTCTTCATCTACTAAGTGAATAAAAAAGCTTTGAATGTTTCTATTCCTGTGTACCACAAGTCCCATGTTCTGAGGGAATCTCTAAATATGTATGTACGCGGTCTGTGCATGTGCTGTAACAGTATTAGTTGACAACGTTCACTTCGCTGGGTAGTATACATTTCAGCATTTTTCAATTCACATCAGTTCAAGTCAACAGCACTGTTTCATATAGTGGATTTGCGTTCTAGATTTTATTTAGAGAAAAAGTTTACTAAAATAATATTTTAGGCAAAAGTGTAGTTAACACCAACAATTTCCAAATAGAAAGTCTTTTAACTTGGTTATCAAACTTTTTACCAATAATATTTGTTAGCAGGCACACAAAACGAAATGAGTATACATAATTTTATATATACGAAAACACATGTATAAAAATGGCTTTAAGGCAATGTACTATATAAAGTGTGGAATGGTTTCTTATGCCAAAATTTAGCGGATAAATTTAAACTAAACTACACATACGTCTGTCTTAACAATAATCCATATTCATAAGTACTGAATATTATTAGAGAAAAAATTTCGTATACACACAAAACACCCAAAGCTTTTGCGATTTTGCTTTATTACAATTAGAATACTTCTTTAATCGATTGTAGTTTATTATTTAAGCATATTAAAAAAGTGTTTGCGTATAAACCTAAGTGACTAACAACTTAACTCAAAGCTACTAGCATTTACTATTATTTTATATGTATACGTATTTTTTGTATAGATATGCGAGAATGTATATACATGTCTTCAAATATGAACTGATAGAAGCTTATAGTTTATATGCAAAGAATCGAGAATTACACATATTACAAAAAAAAAACATTCAAGTGAAATTTAATACAATTCAGTCCTAACTACTTAAATGTACGTATGCAATACATATATGTATGTGGATACAAGTTTTTAAATTATTTGTATATAGGTAAAATACTCACGATACAATGTCTATTATACCGGTACCATCATCATCATCAACATCAGCATCGTCCAGGGTGACGTTAACTACGAACTACCAGCAGGGTTTCGCAACAAAAAAAACAGTTTTGCAGTCAGCGACATTCTCCGACACTTTAACAGCTAATGAATCAATTGAAAATAATTATCAAATTCGCAATAAAGGTTTGAATCCAGAAGATTTTGCATCACTAACAAGTTCACCCAAAGAGTCTAGTGGACAGCTACGATACCAGAAACACTCCTATAATGAACAGCCATATATTGCTACTCCATTCAAAATTCAACGACTCAAGCAACATCAGCAGTCTGCCCATTCCCAGGATTTGGCTTCTTCGGCATGTGTTGGAGCTCTATTACAGGAACAAGCAGAGGCACTAAATTTTGGACAAACCCAAAATGTTCATTTGGATCAAGATAAACTCTTTCAGCAACAATCTACAAAGAAAACAAATATAAGTGATGAAATTGCGCTATCGTTGGCCATGTCAGAATCTTTTCCAGTAAATGGAAGTATGGCTTCACTAAGAAGCGAACAGCAATTGTGTCAACTGTATAACTCGCAGCAACACTCAGATTATATAATTTCCGATTATATGGAAAAGATAGCAACACGCATTAGTTTGCTTGAGACAGAGCTTAAGTTTGCATGGCGTGCCTTGGACTTGTTATCTACTGAATATGGAAAGATTTGGACAAGATTAGAGAAGCTCGAAAATATATCGATGGAACAGCAATCAGTTGTAAGCAATTTAATGGGACTCATCACTGTTGCCAAACAACAGCAATTTACAGACATCAGTAGTTTAAGTATGCAATTGAGTGATACCAATAATGCGGACCCTCTTGTGCTTGAAAATACAGACCACCAAGATTTTCATCAAGCACTGGAGAAACATTTGAGCACATTGGAGCTGGCAAGTATGGAAAGCCAAAAACTAAAGGACGCATATGATACCGATGAATTGTTTGTGGACGATGCGATTGAATATGTCGACCTGGGTTTGGATTTAGGCGAGAACGAAGAGCTCCTCTTTCAGAATGTTAATTTTGATGATCTACAAAACTCATGGCGACTAGAGGATGGGTCAGGACCGCATCGAAAGTTGGATTCGGGTTCTGACCTAACGCTGTATGAGCAGCAACAAATGCTTGCAAACAATGCGCGTACACAATTATTGCAGGAGTTTTTCAAAAGTCAGCAAGTGCTCGAACAGGTGTCCCCTGGAAGTCAAGTTCAAGACCAAATCCAAGACCAACTCATATTAAATCGATCATCAGAGCACTTAGAAGAGTTAAATCGCCCGATGGTTAAAAAAGGTGAAATAATTTCATTATATTCTGATCCAAGTGCCTTGAATGCACAAGATGAGCTTGATGAACTTAACGATAAGGTTCAGTTTTTTCGATTAGCAGCCGCTAAAACTGGGCAAGGAGGAAATGAAGTTCTTCCGATAGAAGATACTGGGGGAACAATGATTAGCAATGGTCACAAAAGCTGTGAAATTAATGAAAACTTTTACAAAAACCTTAACGAAGCATATCGAGATAATAGCTTGGCATCTGAAATAACGAATATGGATATACTATTGCAGCAGTCAGAAGTTACTCACGAACATATCATGAATTTACCTCTGAGCACTACTCGCTCAACATCCTCTTTAAAGATGATTCACGAGTCTAATGATGAAGAGCAAAATGTGTTAGACTTACCTAAAAATACTCAAAAGTTATCCGCAGTACCACCAACCGGTCAAGTTAAGTCGACTGAATCAGTAAAAGCAAATACAAATAGTAATGAATTTCTGTCAAAAACATGTAAGGAATCGCGAAAGCATCGAAAAAAAAAACACTACAAAAACGAAATGGATATGATAAACAATCTTAAAAGTATACTATCTCAGTCATCGAGTACAGTTGTCAATATAGATGAAAAAGAAAAATTCGATATGCATAATGATTATAAGACCATATCACATGTTGAAGCCTCTGGATGTACAATTGGCCAAAATCAATCGCAATCGGAGTGGGGCAAGCGCTCTTTAACAGTATGCTCAAGCTCTGAAGATAACGACAGTATATCTTATGAAAATATTACCATTTTGGATCAAATGACAGACATAATGATAAAAGAAATCAATAAAATCAGCGATCTGCAAACACTGTCAGCATCTCAGATACTTACACTGCGTCAGACAATTCGATCGGAGCAAGCGTTTTTTGAGAAACTGAATCAAGTTGATCAAAATTTAACTCTTCTTCTGTTGAATCCTGTTACTATGGCCGAAGAGCTGCAGCGATTGCGCATATCGGTTGCTGACAAAAAATTTGATTTGGTAATGAAGAAGTTTGGCAAAAATATTGATACCTTAAAAAAACTAGTGGGCAATTCATTTGAAGGTTATAAAAATACATCAACATCAAATAAAAACTTCACAGAAGTAAGTCCACAATGCAGTGACTATAACGCTCACCTTCTCCGAAATAAATCAGATCTGGATGAGCAGTTAAAGGTTTTGGAGACTCAAGAGATTGAAATTAACTGCAAGAAAAACATTGAGCAAATAACCTATAGTCATGGCTTAGAAGTGAATCAGTTATTAAACTCAAAAATTAATCATGGTTCGACTCTCGAGCATGCAATCTCGTCTAGCAACATTTACAATCAAGACAAGTACATAAGATCTCTGAAAAAAAGTTTAGAGCGCCACAACAGCATGTTGTTTCTGCTTCATCTTCAAAATCCAGAAAAGCACAGGGAAACCGCTGATCTTGATGATATTCTTTTGGGTCCTACTGGTAGTAGTCCACCGCCACCAGCACCAAATGATTTAAATCCATTTTGTACTGAAATGCATCAATCATACCCAGTCAAACAAGTTCATCTTCCAATACACTCATCACCCCGACAAGCCAAATCAGACTCTGGTCTATCTTCGATGAGTGGTTGGTCATCGAATTCGCCGGTTTCCGTGACCATTACGACATTAAGCAACGACAATCCAACTAATGCTACTTTTATTTATAAATACAAAGATAAACCTATGGATATGATTTTAAGTTCTGGCATTGATGAAGATTGCAGACAAAGAGTAGAGCAGCTTCCTCTCAGAGATTATATATTATCTGAGGAAAATCTTAATTACATACGTGAGCTGTCAAAGAACATTCCGATTTGTTCGGCAATTGAAAATAAATCAATTTTTAATGTACTACCAAGCACTCTTATGCCGTCAAACGATGAGCAGATTATTTATACCGTCGATGAAATGCTGGAATGGGATCAACAACAACAGCAACAACAACAACCAGAAGCGTCAATTCAAAAATTATTAAAGTCGCAGTCTTACTTACAGCCCCAAATATTACCCCAGAATCAGGAATTTTTAAGTTCAAGCCGGGTGCCAGATCTTTTAAGAAACGAAATTCGAAAATCAGCGAAAGAACCACCAATCAAAAATCTACATTTTCATAAGACAGGTACAGCTAACTTACAAAAACCTGATGTGGACCAAATACAAAAGCCATATTTAACCGATCGGCTTGTCTTTTACCCGTCATCTAATAGCATTGTCGATTACAATAGCAGCAATAATTTGGACTATTTGGGCTTTTCTCAGCATGATGAAAACATGCGGCTTCGAACAGATTTAAGACATAACGAGACCCATGTTGGGTTAGTGTACCCTAATTCTTACTCAAAAAGTATATACCAAATGGAAACAAAGTCACAATCCCAGATCGGGGTTGAAAGCGAGCTGACGGATCAGCTTAACCAGGAACAACTGCAACAAACAAAACAATCTGTATCTAAGCCGCCAAAGGTTTGGAACAAAATAAGCAATCTTTTACCAGAAAATTTTAAATTGAAACGTTCAGTAAAATATAGTCGCTCACAATCTGTCCCTATCGGTATTGTCCAAAGCCAGGGCTCCCAGATGCAGGCGCGTGGCCAGGCAAGCTCTTTTCCGTTAGTTGCCCTTACGCGTAGACGCTTCCATGGCAGCAGCACTCGTGGAAATTTGGATCTGTCAAAACGTATTCAAAAATTACCAATGCGCATAATACATCGAGCCACTGCTTATCAGAGTAACTCCCATAGGGATCATGGCTCAATCACATCTGAGCCTGAACCTGTGAGACGAAGCGTCACACATAAGAAACGTTCGTTCTCAGCTAAAATGAATAATTTAATGCTGAAAGCGAAGACGTATAAACGGCACAGCTTTGGCCTGCGCCCCGGGACCAGCATCTCAAATCCCGAGATGAATATACAAATGCCTAACCTCACATCATCCGATACTGATGACTCAGCAACAAATGAATTTGAAGTACGAGTTGCAGTTGGAATGCCGAACTTATTGAATTCATCTAAAACCGATGATGATAATTTCTCTGATATCGGTACTGTTAGTCCTTTAAACTATGCTGACGCCGGTTTTGATAATGACAGTTTTAATAAAAGAAATAAGGTTGAAGATAATCAGAACTATAATAAAGAGAATGACGAAATCTATTCAAAAGATAATAATACAAAATTTGTAGGTGAAGAAAGTACTCTATTTGCGGTTATAGGGGATTTGAAACGAACACCAACCGACAAAATTGAAATATTACATGAACAAAGCACTGTGACAAGCAATTTAATAAACTCTGACCTAGTTATAGACCTATTTGATGGAAAGGCAGAAATTAACCAGTCTATGCCACAGGCATTTTATGACTCTCCGGACGCCGCCCCTGCTCGTGAAACAAATATTATATCTGAAAAAGATGAGCCATGTACTAGAACAGCAGTTGATGCGAAAACATGTGCGGCACTACCATCAGTACAAGTGGCAATGACGTTCATAGACAAAGCCATAGATGTAGATCAAGAAAACTACACAACAGCTACAACTACCACTACCAGTCCGTGTACCGTTACAAGGCTTAGTAGTGGTAGCCTGCAGCAGTATCGCAGTACTGCTTGGGCAACACAGCAACAGTCGTTAGACATTCCAAATATTTTCGGTTTGGGCACAAGGGACGATGACGACAATCGCAGTCAACATTCCGGGCGCACATTCTCGTCATCACGGCGCCAAAGTACAGAAGATAGCATCGACACTGACGATGAGTACTTTTGTTATGAATTGCGTCAGCTAGAGGAAATGGAGCAAGAACGCATGGCTGAATCAACACTGGAAACTGGAAAATGTTGCGAGCAGCAGCTGTCAACAGTATCATCTGTTGATAACCAAGTACTATTTTCACAGATTGGTCAGTTAGCTTCGGGAAATGTTGATGAAGAGTTAGATAACATATATTATTCATATGCTGAAGCGGGAATTGAATTTGCACCAGACGAGACCATAAAGTGGAATATGTCTCAAGTTTTAAGTGAGCTTAAATGTGTTGTAAAGCTGGAACCCGATATCTTTGTAGGGAAAATAAACCAATCTGTTGTAGAATCTAACGTTGATACGACCCTAAAAAAGCATAAGCAGCAACGTGACTGTGATAAGCTAACAAAGGTCCGTGATATGCACAGTGCCTGGCAGGACATTAATGGTGAATATCAAATACCCAGCTCTGATCCCGAATTGTTGGAAGAAGTTGCAGCTAATGCAGGAAAAGATGAAAGGAAAATTAAGCGATTGAAGAAAAAACGACGGGAGCGTAGGAAAACAAATCAAAACATTTCATCTCTACACGATAAAGATGATTTTGAAGACTTCCAAGAAGTCACTTCATCTTCGTTTACGTCTGACGATAAAGACGATGAGATTTCTGGACATTGTAATGATAAAAGGAATAAGCTTCATAGAGAATTGAAAAACCAGGATGGTCAAGATGGAGATGTAGATATCGTTCGCGATTCATCTTCAAGTGACACCTCTGGTCCAGATACTCCAGCTGAGTTAAGTGATGATAATGATCTAAATTTAGATGCTAATTTAGACGTGGGCGAACATGTGAGTATCGATGAGAATCGATTGGATAATCGGAGCCATTCGCAGGGATTGCAAGAACTAACACTTACTGGCAGTCGTGAGAATCTTTTTTCCGGGACCAATCCAGATGTAGACGTAGCAAACATAAATGAAGAATATGTATCTGAAAAAAGCACTCCGCCTCGACCTCTTAAGTTAATAAGTCTTGGTTCAAGTATGGAAGGTTGTCAGGTATCTAGCGCGAATGGCAATGCTTCCAACATTGGCAGTAGCAAATGGAAGCTATTAAAAGCACTAAAGGAGCGCAAAATCGAAGAAAGGAATAATCAGGACAAAATTAAAGAAGAAGAGTTGGCTAAAGATAAAGAAAAGGTAATTTTAGGCTGATTGAAAAAATTGTGACTTAACAATAAAAGCATATGTGACTCACACTGAAAGTTATACACGAAAAATAATAATTTTTTTCTTGACTTAAATTAGTTCTTTTATTTTAAAATTATATCTATTTTAATAGTCTTAATGACTTATGGGCAGAGAGATTATTTACTGAAAAAGAGCTTATCCAAAAAATTTTATTCTTTTTCCTTATTTCATTATAGAATGGCACTGGTACTGGAGATGTCGGCTTGCGCTCCAATGGACATCCGGGCGACAATCCTTTTTATAGCAATATTGATAGCATGCCAGATATACGACCAAGACGTAAATCGATTCCCCTGGTATCAGAGCTTGTAAGTATCGACATTAAACAAGATCAGAAAAATTACGTATTTATTTTACAAATGTCACCAAAGTCAAAAACACAATATCTTTATGTACTGAATACTACCATAACATTTATCTTCACTTGTAAATCTCTTTCTTCTAATCCATCTACATACATACATAAAATATCTACATTCATAATTATGTACACACTTTTTCTCGATGTTAAACGTTTATTGTTTTCTCTCGAACTTAAAAAATGATTTAATGGATCAAAGGTGCTCAAGGTATAGAACGATTTCCGATTTCTTACACAATCTAAAAATTTCATTTATTATTAACGTCACTTTAGATTTAGAAGTTGTGAAAAAGTAAACAACGTTTTAATATACTCACGTTCTATGTTCTCACTTTTAAGTATTTATATTCTTATCAAGCAATAGTATTTTTGTTACAAGTTTCTTGCTATAGCCTGCACTACAAAATGTATATTTACATAACAGTCAAACTTAAGTTTTCATTTTTGCTTTTTTGACTATGTGATGTGTGTGTGTGCACATACTTCGCTTTACATATACTGATTTATATTAGTCATTTAAATTTTTAATTTTATAAAAGTATTGGAATTGTACTTCAAATATTAATCTGTATCTACAAAAATTAATTAAAAATATTTTAAATCACTAGCAAGTTTGCAATAGTTTTTTTTCTTTTTCCGAAAGAAAATATTAAATACTTTTTTATGATTGTGTTTGGGGATAAGTTGAAAAAGCTTGAAAAAGTTGGCATAAAAATAATTATAATAATATAATTTACCCTTCTAATTGGAAGGGTAAATTATATTTTATAATTATTTTGTATTTCGTTGAGGGCACCGTTGTATTAATAAGATGCTCCAATTTTTAGTATTAATACATTTCTTATGTATAATTCTTGTTTTGTGATTTTTAAACTGGGTACGCAACAAAAATTAGCTTGCTTTTTAACTTTGATTTTATTGATACAGTCTGTTCTTAATTTTTTTTTGATTTTTAAATAGTAACCTCAAAATCTAGAATAAAAAACCGACTATACTGTTGCAGTTCTAAATTTAAAATTAATTAATTAATTTTTTTATTTCCTTTACTATCGAAATCTAGAATCGAATTTTGCCTATAAAATTTTTAGCTATATTGCAAAAACTACAGTTACCCAATTGCAAAAATTATAACACTAAGCATATGCTGTTGTATGCTTAGTGATTATAATTAAAAATCTTTTTTGGAATAGACTATCTTAGCCACAAATATGTAATAATTTCACTACTGTAGGTGGAATCGAAATTTAGCTCTAAAAATTTGTATAAAATATATTTATGTATGTATGTTCTTTTGAAAAGTTTAGCAGCTTGTCAATTAATTATATATTTATTTTATACTAAAACATATAAGCGTATAAGTAGATTTTGTAGTTTTGATCGTGTTTTGTAATGTTTAAATTTTTTGCAACGACAAAAATGTTTATAATTACGTAAACGTCAAATTATGAAAAATATATTCGATATTATTAATTTATTTTATATTAATATCACAATAGACAATGGCTGCCACAAAGCGGAACGCTGGGTTGACGTCGGCTGTGCCACGAGCCACACTCAATGATGAAGAGTTGGTTAGTATTCTTATATTAATTTCTTTTATCAAAATTACAAATGTGAATTTTAGAAAATGCACGTGTACAAGAAAGCGCTACAGGCGCTTATCTATCCAATATCGTCAACAACTCCACATAATTTTGTGCTCTGGACGGCCACCTCACCGACATATTGCTATGAATGCGAGGGATTGTTGTGGGGAATAGCTCGTCAGGGGGTTCGATGCACGGAATGCGGAGTTAAGTGTCACGAGAAGTGCAAGGACTTGTTAAATGCCGATTGTTTGCAGAGTATGGAAAAAAACAAAAATATTGGAAAAAATAAATCGAAAAATTGATATTGATTGCAGGAGCCGCGGAAAAAAGTTCAAAGCATGGTGCAGAGGATAAAGCCAACTCAATAATAACTGCTATGAAAGACCGCATGAAGCAACGAGAACGCGAGAAGCCAGAAATATTCGAATTAATCAGGTAACATAATAATCAAATTAAGTCAATTTGGCTGGTGCAGGTTTCAGTGTTCAATCAAAAGATTCTCAAAAAAATATAGGTCGTTGTTCGATATTAAAAAATCATAATCTGGATCCAGTATGCTAAACAGTTTCTCCATTTAGTAAAAATAATATGCACATCAAATTAGGTCCATATGTACTATCGTAATCTCTCTTTACCTGTCTGTAATATGCCTATGTTCAAATTTAGAGCGGTATTCAGCATTGAGGAAAAAAGCCACACAGGCCACATGAAAGCCGTAAAACAAAGCGTTCTGGATGGCACAAGCAAATGGTCGGCGAAAATAGCAATTACAGGTTTGAAAATCTATCTATGCATATGTATGTACTTTACGTGTATGTACTATGTATGTGTACGCTTAAAAAATACTGGGTTTATTGCGTTTATGTATATCAATATTATTGTGTGTGTATGAATTTAATGATTTAATAAACTCGATGTGTATGTATGCATGTATGAATGTTTGTACATACACGCACATAAAAATACACTCAAACAAATTTATATAAAAAAAAAAAAACTATAATCTGATATTTTTATTTGTTTTGCACAAAACTAACTAAACTTAAGGCCTAATTCAGAGTGTGCTAAGTTACATATGCGATATTACTGGTATTTTTAATTAGTTTTTAGAGTTCGCTTCAAACGACTGGATACTTCGACCCTTTACTATATTCTATTGAAGATAGTATGCTCCGTGTAACTTAATATACATATTTTCTTTAAGCGATAAAAAGTGTTGACACTGACCCAGCCTTCATATTCATGGCACCTCATTATTAATCTTAAATTATTGAAGTGGCTCCAATACACAGCATATTCATCATAGCTCTTTTCGTACATACTTAACTGAAATTCAATTCAATTCAATTCAAGGATGACATTCGGTGTGGATCCAGATACACACATAGATTCTTTAGAACAGGCTGAGCACGCAACTGTTGAGGGAACATCTAAATGGTCATGCAAACTAACAATTACAGGTACACTGTCAAATGTGGTTGATTGTTATTTAAATACCATCTTGAGTTTATTTATATTTTTTTTTGTTTCAACTTATTTGCAAATACAAATACAGTACAAACACATAGATAATTACCTAATGCATAACCTTAATCTAATAATCCTATTACCTCAATTATTCAAAATTTCATTGAATAACTTCTAATTACATATTCAATTAGACCATTGGGGAACCTTCAGATTATTATACTTCCATAGAAACTTAGCAGCTTTCGTTTTAGGTACACATGTGTAAATATTTACAAGTCAAAAAAAAATGTTTCCTATACATTACAAAAAAAAAAAGAAATTTTTCTTTAATTCAGTTTTTGGATTAGCCCATACCACTAAGCATATATGCTTAGTGCCCATACATAATTATTTATTGTGTACGTATACGTAAACATTTAAAAATGTTATAATTTTAACTTCGTTGAACAATCGCACAACAGTATAAATTAATATGTATGTATTTTATTAAAAATCAACGTAAATTGAGACTGCAATTTGTTTCAGTGTAAACTTGTAAAAAATAATCTTATCTTGAAATGACTGTAAATATTTACATATAATTTAATTTTATTTAATATTATTTTTGTAAATATTTGCACACTGATAAAAAATCATTCCGAAGATTTAAACACGAATGTGCTAGTTTAACTATGCATATGTATATTATATCTAAAGCGTGTATTTATATACAAAAAAAATGCATAGTTCGCTGCATTTGCCATTTTTAATAAAAAATAGAAAAGGGTATTATGAAATTGTGCAAATGTAAATACATATGTAACAGGGAGAATGCGGCGTGGCAGACCTCATAAATTAAATAAATTATATTCTTGATCAGCAATACAAACTGAGTCGATACAGCCATGTCCACAATATTTAACAAAAAAATAAATCAAAAAAATTAAAAAAGCTCTCGACCGATGCCGATCTGATAAATAGCTTAGGTGTTATTTACATTTAAATATTTTAATATAGACAGCTGGGTGCACTAGATGACGCGTCATACTAACGTCCTTTGCTGCGATATATTTTAATGCTCTTACTCATTTTTAAATGTTTTCTCGCACCGAGTTTGTATTTGCAGAATATGAGCACGGTTTTGTTTAAACACATACGCACAAAGAAAATTAAAACAATACCCACGCAGATATCATCGATGGTAGGATCGACACAGTCGGTGTTTTACTTTGTTTATGCGATAAGTCGTAGTTTGCCTAATTAAAGTTTCTCTGCATTGTGAGAAATTTGAAAACTTTCAGATAACAGTAATTTTTTTTATTGGTGTATGTACATTTGAAACTTTATTAGACATACTACAAACAATACAATAAAAACATAGATTTTCTGACTAAACGATCATGGACAGATATGCTTTCTCTGGAGGTCTCTTAATTTCCAGCAATATAAAAGTTTACTGCTTTTTACAGCTTTACTATTTATAAAACATTTTTGGCGACTAACTGAAAGTTTTATATGTTAAGTGTCTAACAACTAACAACTCGAACGACGCAACTTCACCTGTTTCTACAAGCATTGGTGTCGGCGCGTCAAAAAATGCATTGCATTGCACGTGTTCGATAGTCTTTTTTGAAAGGGGTACTAGAGAGGAATACTTGTACGAGCTATGCAGCTTTCAAGGACAAGTATTTGTCAGTATTTATCAATTATTACATAAGAAATCTCTAAAAATCTAAAAAATATTTATTTATATATTTATATAAAACAATATATGCTTTATTTTCGAATGTTTTTTCTATCAGTACACGATACGTTCTACTAACCAAATATATATTCTTATTCCTACACGCATATGGTCATATGCAGAAGGAAAACACTTTTTTTTAAATAGTTTTTATGCATCCTTTTCAGATGTTTCTTACATAGTTACGTACGAGTATTGGTGTCATACAAAACTCCTTCATTTAATTACAGATTTTCTGTAATATTTATCGAGATCTGCATAAAAAGAAAAACACCTGTTCATTCGAATATATTTTATGTGTGTTAACTAAAGGGTCGGAGAAAATTGATTGCTTAAGTTTTCCCTTTCAGGGAAATTTAAAGCGACTATTTTACAAAATGCGATGCACCACAGGTTAATTATTAGAAAAGAAAAAAAATCACTTTACAAAAACTCATCAAAATACTTTTAAACCTATCATAAAAAAACATTTGAAATTTATTTTTTTATTTTCACCACTAACTTATTTTCCTTAGCGTTATCTGGAACATCACAAAGTTTTTTTTGCTGAAGCATCAGAAAGTTATAATGTATACAACAAACATTACCAGGAACTTATAATTGTTTTGTCGGTGATGGTAGAAGTTGTTGCTCTTTTCAACAAAGTTTCCTATTATAAGCAAAAGATTTCTGCAAGTTCTAAGCTGACCTACAATAGTGTTGTGAACTTTATAGTGTTTTTCCTTTTTTCTTAAATGTATACAAACATTACCTGGAACTTATAATTATTTTAAGCTCCCTCTCTGTGTTGGTAAAAGTTCTTGCTTTTTTCTACAATACAGTTTCCAACATAAGCGAGACATTTTCGCAAGTCTTAAACTGTAAAACAGTGCTGTCGATTTGATAGGATTTTTGTTTTTCAGTTATAACAACCATAAATTTGTAATGTCAAATCCTAACACCCATACATATATAGACTTCACCAGTTTTGTAAAGCACAAGGCAAATGCTCTTAAAATTGTTTCAATCACTCTTCAAATGTTTGCTAACAGTTTTTTTTTTTTTTTTTTGTATGTGTGGTTATGTACATACAACTTGTTGAATAATTTCACAAGTGTTTTGATTTCTTAAAAACCTACACGAGCAGTGTACACATATACAGTTTTTAGTTTCTTATTCAATTTGTACTAAACTAGCGTTTAGAGATCTGCATGACGGCACTCAGATTATGAGACCTAATATTCTTGGATTGAGTGAATAAAAGCATAGATTATAAAATAAGCAAGTCTTATGGAAAAGGTTTTGAAAGATGTCGCTAAATTTCTTACGGTTTCTGTTTTAGATGGTATCATCTTATGTTCTATGTCTTCTAGTCATTTTCAATTCTAATACTATTTCACTCAATTCATTCGAAGTACTAGTGCTTCTAGCAGACCTCTAATTATAGGGCAAACACTAAGCCTGAGCTAGTTTCTTAAGATTTTTAAATTAAAACTGCGTTAGTTGCGTAAACTACTATTATTTTGAAACATAATACATACTTATAATGTCCTCACAGTATTTGTGTCGTTGCAAGTTGTGTTTAATTGTATATCTATTTTGTTTTGAAGTATGTGTAAACACATCCATACATATGTCTGAATCTATATATCTAGTATGTACATATATCCGCATATCTTTATCTACAAAATGAGTAAACATAATAAATATAGTGCATACCAAAGAATATATTATGTACGTAAAAAGGTACTCACATATGTATGTGCATATATGCATGCTTATATTATACCAGTAATTAATGGTATGGACATAAACTCAATTGTGAACTTAAAAAAAACACTACTGAAAAAAAATTAACACAAAACTTCCGTTTTTTCTCTTCTTCTTTCTCCCTTGAATATCAAAACTGAACAACAATTAATCGAATTGAATACAATTGGAATGGAATTATATATGCATATATATGTATACTATATACTATACTATATATTTTATATTACATATATATACATATATATATGCTTAAATGTTTGAACGCATCTCGGTCGGTTCTCTTCGTTTCAAACTCCACAACAATCACCAAACATCTAAAAAAAAATGTATTATATAAATGGATACCTACGAATGCCCCTTTATTTTACTCGAAATTTTGTTTCTTGTGCTACTCTTTAATCTAATAATTTTTGGTCAACATAATCTGATCACTTCCCTGCCACATGGGGGAGGCAACTTTGGCGTTGAAACGAATGATGACCAAACTAAAATGCAATAAAAAAAATTTAACCGATGAACAATGTACAGTGATTTGTGCTCAAGGCCTGATAGCGAAGGATAAAAGCGGTACGAGTGATCCCTATGTGACGGTGCAAGTTAGCAAGGTGAAAAAACGAACCCGCACAATGCCTCAGGAACTCAACCCTGTGTGGAACGAGAAGTTTCACTTGTGAGTATTATTATTTTCAAATTTTTATCTATTTGGATTTTTCTTTTTGTATGTTTCTCTATATGCGTATGTGCTTTAACTCTATTACAATGAGTATGATTATGAGGTCGTATGTACTATACACTCCTTTCACGAATAACTCGAATTCGCTTCACTTTTGTATTTGTTGCCTCTCCTTACTATCTATCACTGACTTCTCTCTTGTTATCTGTATCTTTCTGTCGGTACTTCCAGAATAAATGTATATACATACACCATCTGAACCTTTGCGTTTTCCTCTGCACTATCAAGCTCGAAATCAATACATTTGCCCTTCTTAAAAGTTATTATGCTCTTTCAGCTCGTTTTTATAAAAATATACAACATTTTAAAACCATTAATTGCACAGTCTGCTAAATCAGTATTATAAGTTTTAAAAACACCCTTAAAAGAATAATATATTTTTAGAACGAACACGTAAGTATACAGTCTCTGTCTGAACTTTTATTTTTGCTACTCGAATGCCTAAGACAAAATACCTACATACATATACATATGTATGTATGTTAATGGGACTTTTCACTATTTATCCTTTATTATTTGTCTTTTCTCTGATGCACATCAACAAACACATTCTATAATGTATACAAATGAACATTTTTATTATTAGTACTGCATATGTGTGTATATGTATATTTTAAAACTGAAGAGATAAGATCTAAAGATTATAAAATATTCCATTTTTGATTGCAAAATATATTTGGATATATAATTCTTTATCTGGCTGAAGCCAAAATGTAGAAGAATATATATTACAATACATTATGAAAAAGTCTGTGCGAACGGTGAAGCTATGATAGTATCATAGCTAATGCAATTGTGACATAACTCAAAAGTGATTCATTTATTATTTGCTTATATAATATATGTATATATATATTTGCTATAAGTATATGTAAATATGTAATAATCAAAAATTGTTAATGACTTGTGCAGCGAGTGTCACAATTCATCAGACCGCATCAAAGTTCGCGTATGGGATGAAGATAATGATCTCAAGTCAAAGTTGAGACAAAAGCTAACGCGTGAATCAGACGATTTCCTTGGACAGACCATAATTGAGGTGCGCACACTGTCAGGTGAAATGGATGTATGGTATAACTTAGAGAAACGTACAGATAAGTCGGCCGTATCTGGTGCTATTCGACTACACATATCTGTTGAAATAAAGGGTGAGGAAAAAGTTGCTCCTTACCATGTACAGTATACGTGTCTACACGAGAATCTTTTTCACTATTTATGTGAAGAAAACAGCGGAATGGTGCGTATAAGTTAATTTTGTTTGCATGTGCATTGACTTAAAGCAGGACTCGATCTTGTACTTAATATAATACAGGTCAAGTTGCCCATACAGAAAGGCGACGATGCATGGAAACTATATTTTGATGAAATCCCTGAGGAAATCGTTGACGAATTTTCCATGCGCTATGGAATCGAAAATATTTACCAGGCAATGACCCACTTTCATTGCCTTTCCGCCAAGTATTTGTGTCCTGGAGTACCAGCCGTGATGAGCACGCTATTGGCAAATATAAATGCTTACTATGCCCATACGACTGCCTCCTCAGCCGTTTCCGCAAGCGATCGATTTGCAGCAAGTAATTTTGGAGTAAGTTTCATATGATTTCTGTAAAAAATTATTTTTGTTAATCTGCTTTGTTCTTATTTTTTAGAAGGAGAAGTTTGTTAAGCTATTGGACCAACTTCATAACTCACTTAGGATTGATCTATCAATGTACAGAAATAATTTTCCTGCCTCCAGTCAAGAGAAACTAATGGATCTAAAATCAACAGTCGACCTTTTGACCAGTATTACGTTCTTCCGTATGAAGGTAATATATCAATCATTACACATTTTGACTAGGCACAAACATATAGATTGATTGTCTTACACATATATGACGCTGCAAAGCGGCCTAGAGTTACCTAATCTAATTCTATAAAGATTTTTCATTTTTTTTTTAAACTACAATATTTTTACTATTTACTATTAAATGAGAGAGCAAAGATAATTCGAAAATCCAATAACAAATTAAAAACGTTGGTTGTACAGGTTCAGGAGCTCTCTAGTCCACCAAGAGCGAGTACTGTTGTCAAGGATTGCGTAAAGGCCTGTCTTAGATCCACCTATCAATTCCTTTTCGAGAACTGCTACGAATTATATAACAGGGAGTTTCAGGTAAACAAGCTTTTTTACCCGTTTCTTCAAAAGCAAAATGAATCTGAAAGCAAAGAAAATAAAAACAAGGTAAACCTCCCTTTAGGTGGATCCAAACGAGGCAAAACGTGATTCTGATGACCATGGCCCAAAGCTAGATAGTGTAGACTTTTGGCATAAGCTCATAGCTTTGATTGTGTCTGTAATCGACGAGGACAAAAATAGTTATGGTACAGTGCTCAATCAATTTCCGCAAGAGCTAAATATTGGACAAGTAAGTAAATTATTTGTTGTGTCAACAATGAATATAAATATAATAATAAATACAATTTGTATCCTGTATTATTTATAAAGCTATCGGCTGCTACTATGTGGAGTCTTTTTGCCGTTGACATGAAGTATGCTCTTGAGGAGCACGAACAGCATAGACTTTGCAAATCGTCAGCCTATATGAACTTACACTTCCGTGTAAAGTGGCTGTACAGCAACTATGTTAAGGAGGTTCCTCCATATAAAGGAGCTGTTCCAGAGTATCCCGCTTGGTTCGAACCATTTGTTATGCAATGGCTTAATGAAAACGATGATGTGTCTTTGGAATATCTTCATGGTGCATTTAATCGAGATAAAAAGGACGGCGTAAGTAAATAGCTTAGTGCAAACGCTTAATATGTTTTGTTATGTTAATATATTGCAAATAATAACTACTATATATACTTGAGTGATTTTTCAGAAGTATTTGTCTCTTGTGACTCACTTAATTCCATTTTCATTCTATCTAAATTTAAATCCAAATCAGTTCCAAAAGAGCAGTGAGCATGCTCTGTTCTCAAATTCGGTTGTCGACGTTTTCACGCAATTAACGCAATGTTTCGATGTTGTTAGCAAGCTCGAATGTCCAGATCCAGAAATTTGGAAGCGTTACATGAGGCGTTTTGCTAAAACAATCGTAAAAGTGCTTATATCCTATGCTGATATTGTGAAAATGGAGTTTCCGGAGCATTTAAGAGATGAAAGAATTGTAAGTACGAATAATACATTTATTGTTACTCACTGACTTTCAAACGAAAAAAATGCAATTTCATAATTATTCCGTTTGTATATTTGCTACGCTTTATACATTGTTTACATTTGGATCTAGGCCTGTATATTAATGAATAACATACAACAGTTAAGAGTGCAATTAGAAAAAATGTTTGAGTCAATGGGGGGTGACAAATTAGAGGAGGATGCCGCTAATATCCTTAAAGAACTTCAACAAAATCTGAATTCAGCACTCGACGATTTAGCCACACAGTTTGCGATAAGGTAAGACTATGATACTTTATAATGTATTCTTAAGTATTATTGTTATTCACTACTATTAATTTTTTATTTATTTGTAATATGGCTTTCTACGTCCTTGCCTTAGATTAAATATATTCTTCTTAGTTTAATTAAAAACATGAAAGTATACATCAACCCAAGATCCATCCCTTGCGCCAAAAGTGCCGTCAGTTTATCATTTTAAGTTGCTATTAACGTGTGGCTAAGCAACCTGTGAGCACGAAAAACTAAAATTATCTTTTTTTTCGATTTTTCTTCTGCAATATTGAACGAAAAATTTTCAAATAAATCACACCAATGCCGATAAATAATTTCAGAGTTATTCACATTTCAAATTCTTATGCAGACAGCTGTGCCGCGCGTTATATTCGCATTTATTTATGATTTGTGTGTGTTTGCTGCTATATATGTAAAATTTGGTTTCTCCTGAATTTAATGCGTTCTTGTATGTAATACATTTCGGCAATAAGACTGTAAAAGGTGCAACGAAATTTCCGCGAAAAATTATTCTGCGGATTCGTGTGGAACACAACGCTAAGAAATATATGTGAAATTTAAAAAATAATGAATTTTAAGAATAAAGAAAATGTATATTTTAATATTTTACGTAGCAAAGTCTTTGTTGGCATATATAGCTTTCAAGTTATTAACTTGAGTTGGAGTATGCAAACATATGGCTCTTAATTTTGTCGCACTCGAGCTAAATTTTGTATAAACTTATTAAAAAAAAAAAATATTTTAATATTTAATTAAAGCAAAAGGACGCATTAAGGGCGCATGCAACTCTTATATACACTAGGGCATCGCAGCAAACACACTCACACACTCACAAACACATACGCACATAACAGCTAACGCGTTCACAGCTCCTATTAGGATGACGAAAATTTCATAACGATCGGACAACTTAGGAACTTCCAAAGTTATCAGATCGTTATGAAATTTTCGACATTTAATGCTAAGGACGGGGAGTAAATAAAAAATAAACAAGAGAATAAATTAAAGTTGGGCGCTACCAACTTTTATATACACTTTGACTAAAGCATCGAAGCAAACACACGCATGCACTCACAAACACATACTCGCAAACAGTCAACGCGTCACAGCTCGTTTTCTCTGAGGCGTCAGGAGCGACGCCGCCGCCTGCGGCGCCAGCGACGTCAGCATGCGCACCCCGCTGTCTATAATGAAAATTGAAATGTAAATAATTCCTAAGTTACACGACGAAGCGTATTTGTGATTTATTTCAGATTTTTAAATATTTTTTAATTGCTTAATATTGTGGGTGTAATTTTTTTTCGAGGGGAGAGGTGGAGAGGGGAGAGGTGGGGAAATAAAAAAAAATACCGACTCAGTTTGTCTTGCTGATCAAGAATACATATATTTTAAGGGGTATATTAAGGGGTAACACCACTACAGGATTTTCAAAATATCAAAAAAATATTTCTTTCTTAAAAATAGTTTAACTATCTTAGAATACGGTAAAAAAAAATTTGGGCGAAAAAAGTTTTCGTTGACCTTTATTACGATTTTAGTGAGGGAGCGTCAGGCCAGCCAAACTTTAAACGCGATTTACTCGAAACACTGTTTTTGAAATTGGCACGCAGCATAACTCGAACAACGAAAACGTTTAAAATGTTGACCACATGTTAAGAAAGTAAATACGGAGAGAATTTTTTGAGAACTTAATTGGTTGATTTTCAATTCACGAAAAACTACCCTAATTTTGACCCAAATTTTGACTTTTTGCTTAAAAAATTCGCCAAAATTACAAAACTGAATATTTTTTCCCGTACGACATATTTTGAATCCGTACGACATTCTCTAGCTTTACTTATCTATACAACTTATATTTTTTTCTTCCGTAAGTCCAAATTTACTCCAGTTGTGCTGCGTACCGCGGAGGCCTTCCAGCAAAACACGTCTCAGTGTAAACGCCATATCGCCGCCATTTTTTTTTTATTTTGTTAATTTTTTTTGTGAATAAATGATAAACAACATAAAATTTTCATTCACTCCAATTCCTTCTGGTCTAAAAAAAATCTCGAAAAAGCGCTTCAAAAACATGGTCTGGAGTGGTGTTACTCCTTAATATATTTTTTATAGAGGAAATTAAAGACTCAATCTTGCCCGAAGTACACTTGTATTTATTTAAATCTTTAAACAAACTTGTTTAAAATTTAAATTGGATCGTTCGGCTTGAATATGAGTTGAACCCAAAACATAAACATCAGACAACACAACAAAACTTTCACAAATTTAAAGCTTAATCACCAAGTACTAACATTCGTGTTGCAGCCCACCTTTTCATCAGATATTGTTACTTTAATAAATTCTGTGTTTATTATCGAATCGACACAACTTAAAGAGTAAACGTGTAGTAGAGTAAACATATATGCGCTTGTGCTTATAAGAGATTGTTAATATCAGTTTTGTATATTCAAGAACTCAAGTTTATAACTTTAGGTTACGCGCTGCTTTTACGACCTTTTTTAAATTTACTATCCCAGCTTGTTGACCATAATGCTTTTTGAACCACTGGTTGCATCATGATTTGCATAAAAAGTTAATTGTATCACACTAAAACCCATAATTTAAATACGAAACCGTTCAATTGCTATGAAAATCTAGCCAAAACTGATTTTGTGTCAACAGTATCCTCGGTTTCAGGTTTCCTGGGTTGCTCTTATTCTAGTCGACTTTTTATAATTATTCTCCCCTTGCTTAATTAACCGTCGGATTTTGGTCTGCGTCACTTTATAATAATTATTACATTATTTTAATCTACAATCTAGTCTGGAGCCACGAATTACTCAATCGGTTCGAGAGCTTGGTGACATGCTGCTTTCAATCAAGGGAGGCAGTGGTAACTTAACGGTCGGTAATCAGGCTATTCAACGTAATGCAGTTGCTGTAGAAGCTGACGATGTGCTGAGGCCATTGATGGATCTACTCGATGGATCTCTAACTTTATACGCCCAGTCGTGTGAAAAAACAGTATTAAAAAGACTGCTGAAAGAGCTTTGGAAAATAGTGATGCGTATTTTGGAAAAGACTATCGTGTTACCACCAATGACGGATAAAACTGTAAGCTAGCTAAATGTCTTATTTTTCATTTTAAGCACTAATTTCTCTATTTTTTTTATGAAACAATTTCTATAATTTAAATACAAATTCCTATAAGATGATGTTCAAGCATCTTACTGATAATGCAAAAAATTTAGCATCAAATGCAAAAATTGAAGACATGGGTCGATTGTTTAAATCACATATGGCGGGTAAGCAGGATGTGAAAAGTGCACTTAGCGGTGTTATGGATATATCGAAGGAGGTCGAAAAGAATCTGTCCCCAAAACAATGTGCCGTTCTTGATGTTGCCTTAGATACAATAAAGCAATACTTTCACGCTGGTGGCAACGGACTAAAAAAAACCTTTCTGGAAAAATCCGCTGAGCTTCAGAGTTTGCGTTATGCACTAAGTTTGTACACCCAAATGACAGACACTCTGATTAAAACATTTATTTCCAGTCAAGTTCACGAAGGTAAACAATATTGTTGTATTATTTCTGAAAAATTATTATTCTGATACATTACTTAATTTATTAATAATTTAATAACTTAATATTACAATTGTAATTGTGGCTTCTAAGTTGATCCTGAAAACGCCGAAGAAAGTGTGGGAGAGATCTCAGTTCAAATTGATTTATTCTCGCATCCTGGCACAGGAGAACACAAAGTAAATGTGAAAGGTATGGCAAAGCATTGATGCTACTTCTAATAAAACCTCGGGCAAATTGAACGTCTATTATCATCAATATTTTTTTATTGTAGTTGTTGCAGCCAATGATCTTAAGTGGCAAATACCGTCTGGAATGTTTCGGCCGTTTGTGGAGATTAATTTGATTGGACCCCACCTACAGGATAAGAAAAGAAAATTTGCAACAAAATCCAAGTCCAATAACTGGTCCCCAAAGTATAACGAGTCCTTTAGTTTGTAAGTAATAAAACGTTAACTTATCTTATTAATAATGATAACGTACACTACAAAAATGTTCAAATCTAGCGTTATTGGGAATGAGGAGCAACTAGATTTTTTCGAGCTTCACATTTGTGTCAAGGATTATTGCTTTGCTCGTGATGATCGTCTTGTGGGTGTGGCAGTTATACCTCTAAAAGATATATCTGAAAAGGTAACCAATTCTACCAGCTCGAGACATGCTTACATCTAAAAACAATTTTTTGATAGGGGTCTGTCGCATGTTGGTTACCTCTGCAGCGTCGAATTGAAATGGATGAAACTGGCTGGACGATCTTAAGAATACTATCCCAACGTAATAATGATGAAGTAGCTAAAGAGTTCGTAAAGCTCAAATCAGAAATACGTCAAGAGCCCACAATGGGAACTTAAAAGTTCCCCCCACAGACACATGCACACACACACACAGATAAGAGAGATAAAACAAGGGTCAGCCCTGATTTCGCAAGGGCCTGTTGAACACTCTGCGGAGTGTCAACGTCCTTGTATTTAAAAAAAAAAAACACACACACACACACAAAATAAACAAATATTCATATACAAAAAAAACAAAAGCAAGTACTTTTTGTAGAATGGTATTATTTGAGATTCTAATTTATGAAGTAAGTGCCATTGGTGTAAGACATAAGTAATTAAAGATTTCGTATTCCGCCATTATACTAATTACAATAAAAAAAACACACATTTACTCTGTATGAACATGGACGTACACTAGAACTTCAAATTGACGTACATAAACGCTTAAATATGTGTTAAAAAAAGAACCAAAAATAAAACACCATGTCATCTGTACATTTCAAAAAGAATATACAATGCTATAAGGACATTACTTTTTATGTATGTAAATAAGTACCTGCATAAATTTAATTTTCTATTTATTAAAATATATGTTAAATATATAATTCCTAATCATTATTAGTTAATAAATTTATTTTTTTTTATTGAATTAATAAAATCAACTTATTACCGAAAGTTAAACGTATTACAGTGTTTTGAATATATGTATTTGTCCTACTATTATTCAACTACAATCATTTCTGATCAAAGCACTGCGATCTATGATGTTACATATACATAACATAAATAATTTTATTTAAAATTTGCTATTTGTAAACGATTATTTCAGGTCTGCTGTATTACACTATGAATGGGAAAATTTATTAAATTTTGGATTTAGATTTAGATGTCTATGACTATGACCAATCGATAGAAACGATTTACAATAAATGTAAATGTATTAAAAAAGAATTAAAAGTTTTTGAAAAGAGTTAAAATTAAACCATTTACTACGACACAAGATCTTTTGATTCTTGTTACTCTTAGTTATGATTAGTTTAATAATATAGAAAAGAGTTTTAAATGGTCAAAGCTGAGGCCTCTGCATGGAAAACGCAGTAGACTTCACAATACTCGAAGAGTACATGGATGGCTGCGTACAAGGAATAGTTGTTCGGCAAAAGATTATGGTGTTCGTAATATTTGACTCAACAAATTGGTGAATTAATTTTACTATTTGACAACATGACGCCTAACATAATCTGACAGTTAATTAAGGATGGGACATCAATTACTGTATTTCTACTAGAATAAGAGGGTGAATACCCCTCGTATTCAGTTAAGCGTTCGCAAAATTTAAGATTTGGGAGAC